>NW_026924898.1:0-24482 GCF_032062105.1 Saccostrea cuccullata
GTGTATTGTTAAGAGGTAACACCAATGACAATGACAGTTATTGTTCATTTTTAAAAGAGCAGTCTAACCAAACCACATTCACTACTGTTTCGAAAACGTGTTTTTTTGGAAAATATAATGTTGTATTATTACTTTTAGTTCAATAAGGATGCAGAAACATCTACTTTTTTTTTTTAATTTTCACCAAAACTATTTAGCTGTTTTTTTTTTATATTGACCAACTTCTGAATCTCTTATTGTATATTGAGAACAGTATTCGAGCTGAAAATCCATAAAACATAACAAAATAGGAGCGGAGCAATCGCAGACCATCAGAGCATCGGAGGTTGTATCAGGTTCCATGGAGGAGTGAGAATCCACTACCTACCGGTCACATCCGCCGTGTGCTCTTTGTCATGTTTGGAAAAAAACAAGAAAGAAACAGAAAAATCCGTCAGAAATTTATTTTTTGTCATGTCAGTCGTGCTGAATTCGTCAATGCAATTTAGATATAACCTAATGGTAAATCACATATGGCATTCGGGTAACAAGTTTTCAATGAAAATAAATCTTTACAAAACGCCACCCCTAGCACAAATACGCTTGATATCTAGATTAAAAATGGAAGGTGCCAATCGAAAAGCAGATAAACAATTAAGCAGAACCTAGATTACAGGGAAGAAAACTCGAGAGAGTCTACCTAAGCAATTAGCTCTCTATATATTTCCTTCTTTTGAAAGGATTATCTTTTATTTGAGTCGAGAAATCCCTTGCGTTGAGCAAGATATACCTAAATTTTAGAGGAATAGAATTGATTGGGTTACACATGGAATTTATGTTCTCTAATAAGGATTCTATTGATTGTGCAGTCTCATAAATATGCATTAAATTTGCTACCAACAACGTAAACAAAGCCCTAGGTCAAGCTATGCTTTTCAATAATAAACCAGAGACTACCTAGAGAGACACACCTGTAAAAACGTTGTCCTTAAAGTAAATAAAATTAGTAACTAGTGCTAATTGTAACGGGGACCGTTACAGATGTTCCCCAAACGCTCCCCAACTCCCTTTTATAATCATATTCCCTGTAGGCGTAATTAAATAAGACAAACTCTATGCATTTGAGACTTTAACAACGTTTACCAAGAAGTGTACCATGTTCATTCAAATTTTATTATTGCACACTTGCGCATGTGAATGCATGTGCGTAATGACCATATCATATTGTCTACACAATCTATATATTTTAATATGCTAAATATAATCCAAAAGTATATTAAAAAAAACCTTCATTCAAGTGTATTTTTGATTTTACCCATTTCACGTGCACGCACGTGCATACATGAGCATGGTGACCATACATTCTTGTAGAAGTCCATTACATCTATCTATGTTCTAAATCCCACCCCGTTTGGTTGAAAACCAAGGGAGTTATACCTGTTTAAAGTTTCAGCCAATCAGATTGCAGCGCATGTACACGCACATGTATGCATGTGCATAGTGACCATACCTTCTTGTAGAAGTCCAGTATATATATCTATGTTCCAAATCCCATCCTGTTTGGTTGAAAACCAAGGGAGTTATGGCTGTTTAAAGTTTCAGCCAATCAGATTGCAGCACACGTACACGCTCGTGTTTTCATGATAATTGCTATACACCATGTTGTAGGATATCCTTATGCATGGCTATGTTCAAAGTTTCAAAGGATTTCGTCAAAAAACAAGAAAGATATAGAGACTTTAGTTTCAGCCAATCAGAGCAAAGCGCACGTGCATGCGCGTGAGATCTTGCTATTTTGACCATGTCATCTTGTCTATAGTACTAATATATCTTTACACTATGAGTTTCAAAGCATTTCATCAAAAAATAGAAAAGTTAAAGCAATATACATTATATTGGTCATTTCACATGATGCACGTGCGCGCTCTTGCAAGCACGTGCGCACAAAATGACCTTGATTCCGCAGATCTACATAACATGTCTACTGACCCTAAAAAGGTTTTACCTACATCGGATCAACAGTTTACAAGATCACTCCCGGACAAAAAAGTACCCAGGAAGAAGAAGAAGAAAAATAATAATAACTAGATACGATCTCGTTGCGAGCAACGAGTGGGTCTTCCGTCCGATTCTCGATAAAATGAGATAAGATTTTTATAGATATTTTCATTCTAAAATAAAGATTTTCCATAATCTGTAAAAAGACATTTAACATTAAAGACTTTTAAAAAATCGACTTTTGGCCCCTCACAGCCCTAAACATTAGGGATCAGCCCTTTTTTTCTTCATATCGACTTTTGGCCCCTCACAGCCCAAAACATTAGGGATCAGCCCTTTTTTCTTCATATCATCTGAAAGCTCTCATGATTTTGATGATTTTTTCTTCAACGACTATTCAGAGATTTTTTTCATTTTTGAGTTATTCGCATAAGAAATATTTAGGGGCCAGCTGTTCAACTCCTTAATTGGGACTTTTAGCGAAAAATGAAAGGTTGCATATTGCTCAGAACATGATTTTGAATATCTTTTGTTCAATATTACTTATCAATATATTTCTCACTTTCGAGATATAAAGCGTCAAAGATTTAGCATTCTGGCCCCTTTTGGCCCCTAATTATGTAATATACGACATTAAAATCATAATATATAGTTGTAGATTGATAAGATAAACATTTTTGCTTCAGGAATGTATAACAAAATATTGACTGTTAAAGATTTATTGAAAAAGACTCTTAGCCCCTTTTGGCCCCTAATTTGAGTGCCCAGCCCCTTTTTCTTGATTTCATCTTGAAGCTCTTGGGATTTTGAACACTTTTTGTTCAACAACTTTTCAGAGATTCTTTTTCGTTTTCGAGTTACTTGTAAAAGAAATATTTAGGGGCCAACCCTTCAACTCCCTAATGGGGACGTTTAGCGAAAAATGAAAGGTTGCATATTGTATAGAACATGAATTTTAACATCTTTTGTTCAATATTACTTGTCAAAATATTTCCCACTTTCGAGATATAAAGCGTCAAAGATTTAGCATTCTGGCCCCTTGTGGCCCCTAATTATGTAATATACGACATTAAAATCATAATATATAGTTGTAGATTGATAAGATAAACATTTTTGCTTCAGGAATGTATAACAAAATATTGACTGTTAAAGATTTATTGAAAAAGACTCTTAGCCCCTTTTGGCCCCTAATTTGAGTGCCCAGCCCCTTTTTCTTGATTTCATCTTGAAGCTCTTGGGATTTTGAACACTTTTTGTTCAACAACTATTCAGAGATAATTTTTTATTTTCGAGTTATTTGCAAAAGAAATATTTAGGGGCCAACCCTTCAACTCCCTAATGGGGACGTTTAGCGAAAAATGAAAGGTTGCATATTGTATAAAACATGATTTTGAACATCTTTTGTTCAATATTACTTGTCAAAATATTTCCCACTTTCGAGATATAAAGCGTCAAAGATTTAGTGTTCTGGCCCCTTGTGGCCCCTAATTATGTAATATACGACATTAAAATCATAATATATAGTTGTAGATTGATAAGATAAACATTTTTGCTTCAGGAATGTATAACAAAATATTGACTGTTAAAGAGTTATTGAAAAAAGACTTTTAGCCCCTTTTGGCCCCTAATTTGATTGCCCAGCCCCTTTTTCTTGATTTCATCTTGAAGCTCTTTAGATTTTGAACACTTTTTGTTCAACAACTATTCAGAGATTCTTTTTCATTTTCGAGTTACTTGCAAAAGAAATATTTAGGGGCCAACCCTTCAACTCCCTAATGGGGACGTTTAGCGAAAAATGAAAGGTTGCATATTGTTCATAACATGATTTTAAACATCTTTTGTTCAACATTACTTGTCAATATATTTCTCACTTTCGAGATATAAAGCGTCAAAGATTTAGCATTCTGGCCCCTTTTGACCCCTAATCATGTAAAATACTACATTAAAATCATAATATACAGTTGTAGATTGTTGAGATAAACATTTTTGCTTCACTAATGTATAACAAAAAAACTGATTGCTAAACAGTTATTAAATGAATCCTTTTGGCCCCTTTTTGCCCTTAATGTGATGAGTCAGCACTTTTTCCTTGGTGTCATATTAAAGATCTTAGCATTCCACACAAATGTTGTTCAGTATGTCTTAACAAAATAATTATACTTTAAAAGATATGATACAAAATGTCTCGAAAATTCACTCATGATTCGTGTCCTAGATTTTGACCCCTACCGAGCTTCCATATTTGACCTTTCTGAAAATTTTTAAATACAATGTGCAATTCAGCAATGTGTCGTCTATCATCGCTGAAAATTTCAGCTCTCTAGCTAATGTCATTTTTGAGTTTACTCACGGACAAGGAGACCCTCTAAAATCACTGAAAGGGCGATAACTTCCGACCGGAAGTGAATTTCAAAAAAATGAAAAAAACGTATAAGGTTTAGATAAAGATACATCATCTCTGAAATTTTCAAGTAAATCGGTCGAGCCATCTCCGAGAAATCTTCTGCACAAAAATTGTAAAGAAAAAGGAAGAAGAATAATAACTAGAAACTCTTGTTGCTACAGCAACAAATAAGGTCTTCCGTTCTTCTCTATTTATCTGTAAGAAGGAAATTTTTCTATTTAAAAAAAACAAAACAAAATGCCAAAAAAAAAAAATTCCTCCAGCTGGGCTCGATCCCAAAACCATTAGTATGAAAGTCGGACACGCTAACCACTTAGCCACCAAATTCCACAACATTTAAGGTATTTTGTAAGCTTATTATTTTAAGGTTGAAGGAAATAGTTTCGAAGTGAAAGAAATAGTTTCGTAGTAAAGTCCCGGTCAAATTTCTTTAAAAACTAAGATATTCTTTGTTTGATGTGATATTGTATGTAGGAAAATGATTAGAATAATTATGGGACACATTTGCAGTGAAGCAATGACACTTAGCATATACAGAGTTGTAAAAGCGAAACTAATACACGTGGTCAGTTGCAGAGGAAATTCAAAATCCCGGAAAAACAGTGAGTGAGTCATGGGCATTTTTTCAACACCATATCGTATCAAGCGGGGTAACTGCAATTGACCTATCTAAATTGCGTGGAAATTTAATTGATATGAAAAATCGTCATTTCCAAGTTTCAGCCGATTCATATTTAAATCTAAGTAAAATTAAAATAAATTCCATACACCTAAGAAAGCAAGAATACTTGGTATTAAAATGTCGTAATAGAGCAGGAGAATCGAATGATATTAACAATAATTGCAGAAATAGCCAATACGAGTTTTAATTAATTTTTATGCTCAGCAATAACTAAATTTCAGACAGAAAAAAATGCAGATTTTGCCGATATTCACTAGAATTTCAAAATACTTCAGAGACTCACCTTAAAACTCTCAGGACACTTTCTTTCAGGTCTCCTCTTTCTTTTATTACGAATCTTATGCCGATATTTCGTTTCGTTTGACTTGTAGACATTTTCTCTAAGTTGGTGTTGATTGTTTTGTTGTTTTTTTTAAGAGAAGGGAGGGGATAGTTAGAGTAAGAGTTGCAAATACCTCCACGACCTTAAGCTTGATTGTGACCTTTGGGTCAATGGGGCCAAAGGACAAGGTCATTTATCAAGGTCAAAGGTCAAGGTCATTAAAGAGAGAGACAGAGAGAGAGAGAGAGAGATACTTGAAATTAACACTTGGTGCTGAATCTAGATAAAGGTAATGAATATTTTTTTATTACTTTTTGAGTAAGGGTCAAAGGTCTCATTTTGAGGTTTCTCTAGACATTTGCAGTCTGAATAACATGTCCCAAAATCATTTCAAATACTCTTTTTATAAAAGACATTTATGGGATAGTAAGAAACTCAATTTATGCAGTTTTTCTCTCATAACCGGAAGTCTTCATTTTTGTTTCCAATGGGACTGACATATTTCGAAACTACTAGTAAGATGCTATAAGGTAATACTAAGAAAGATTCCATAAAGAAAAGTTTAAAATTTTGATTTATTTGATCACTTCCTGTGACAACCGGAAGTGATGGCGGACGATCTTAAACTCAAAGGATTTGTCTACTCATCAAGGTCTACCATCCTTATTAGTTTGGTGTCTTAATCTCTTACCGTTAACGAGATCTAGCAATGATAACTTCTGATTTTGAGGACAGAAAGTCACGCGACCGGAAGTGAATTTTACTGAGATATTAGAGATTACTGTAGACATTTGCAGTCTGAATAACATATCCAAAAATCATTACAAATGCTGTATCTATAAAAAGTATAAATGGGAGAGAAAAATACACAAATTATGTAGTTTTTCTCTTATACCCGGAAGTTGTCGTTTTTGTTTCCGGTGGGACTGATATATTTCAAAACTACAAATAAGATGCTATAATGTGAGGCAAAAAAATTTCATAACAGAAAAGTTAAAATTTTCGATTACTTTGATCACTTCCTGTGACGACCGGAAGTGACTGCAGACGATCTTATTACAATTGGATTTATCTACTAATCATGATCTTATAGTCCTATAAGTTTGGTGTCTTAATCTCTTACCGTTTTTGAGATATAGCTGTGATAACTTCTCATTTTGTGGACAGGAAAACACGCGACCGGAAGTGAATTTCATAAAGATATTTGACGTCACTGTAGACATTTGCAGTCTGAATAACATATTCAAAAATCATAACAAATACTTTATCTATAAAAAATATTTATGGGAAAGAAAAATACTCAAATTATGTAATTTTTCTCTTATAACCGGAAGTTGCCGTTTTTGTTTCCGGTGGGACTGACATATTTCAACACTACAAGTGAGATGCTATAATGTGATGCAAAAAAAGTTTCAAAAAAGAAAAGTTGAAATTTTCGATATTTATGAACACTTCCTGTGACGACCGGAAGTGACGGCGGACAATCTTAACCCAAATGGATTTGCCTACTTATCAAGATCTATCATCCCTGTAAGTTTGGTGCCTTAATCTCTTACCGTTTCTGAGATCTCACTCGGATTAAATATTTTTGAAAAAAGCGGAAATCGGACATATCTGACGACCGGAAGTGAATTTTGAAAAAATGAAAAAAACGTCTCGGGGTATTTTTATTCTCTATCATCTCTGAAAATTTCAGGAAAATCCGTCCAGCCATCTCTGAGAAATCCTGCCGACAAGATTTGGGGAAAAAAATAATAATAATAATAAGAACTAGAAACTCTTGTTGCTACAGCAACAAAAACGGTCTTCCGTTCTCCTCTATTTTTCTGTATGAATGAATTTTTATCTATGTTAAAAAAGGCACATAATATTTACAACGATTACAGGAAAACAAACGACCGGATGTATAACTTATCAAGATTCTCGACGTTACCTTAGACAATTATAGTCTTCATAACACTTATAAAAACCATTTTTAATCACTTGCTATGACGACCGGAAGTGACGGTGAACGCATTTTACCCTATGTCTGTTGCACAATCTTCATGGTAAGTAAAGTGTCTTGATCTGTAACAGTTTAAAAGATCTCTAATGTTAACTTCTCATTTTGAGAACAAATCAGAAGTCTCTGTCGAGACTGTAGCTCTACTGGTTTGTACTTATCAAAAACCATTGCACTATTTTATATCTTTGTGTAGTCTACTTGTGTGCCAACTTATTTTGAAATCAAACTAAAACTGTAGAAGGAGTAGCGTTTTAAAGGAATTTCACAGAAAATTCTATTTTTAGTAACCATGGCAACACCGTTCATCCAAATTAAAAACCGATGCACTATTCTAAGTATCTTAGTGTAATCTACTTGTGTGCCAAGTTATATTGAAATCAGACCAAAACTGTAGAAGGAGTAGCGTTTTAAAGGAATTTCACAGAGAATTCTATTTTTAGTAACCATGGCAACACCGTTCACCAAAATCAAAAACCGATGCACTATTCTATGTATCTTAGTGTAGTCTACTTGTAGAAGGAGTAGCGTTCTAAAGGAATTTCACAGAAAATTCTATTTTTAGTAACCATGGCAACACCATTCATCAAAATCAAAAACCGATGCACTATTCTATGTATCTTAGTGTATTCTACTTGTGTGCCAAGTTATATTGAAATCAGACTAAAACTGTAGAAGGAGTAGCGTTATTAAGGAATTTCACAGAAAATTCTATTTTTAGTAACCATGGCAACACCGTTCATCAAAATTAAAAACCGATGCACTATTCCATGTATCTAAGTGTAGTCTATGTGTGTGTCAAGTTATATTGAAATCAGACCAAAACTGTAGAAGGAGTAGCGTTTTTGAGGAATTTCACAGAGAATTCTATTTTTAGTAACCATAGCAACACCGTTCATCGAAATTAAAAACTGATGCACTATTCTATGTATCTTAGTGTAGTCTACTTGTGTGTCAAGTAATATTGAAATCAGACTAAAATTGTAGGAGGAGTGGCGTTTTGAAAAATTGTTTACAGACAGACGGACAGACAGACAGACGGACGGACACCGGACGCATTACTATCGCATAAGCTCTTCTGGTCTCTGACCAGTAGAGCTAAAAAATCACGTGACCAGAAGTAAATAATAAAAAAGATATTTGAGGTTACTCTAGACATTTGCTGTCTGAATAACATGTCCTAAATCATTTCAAATGCTCGTTTTATAAAAGATATTTATGGGATAGTATGATACTCAATTTATGCAGTTTTTCTATCATAACCGGAAGTTGTCGTTTTTGTTTCCAGTGGGACTGACATATTTCGAAAATACAAATAAGATGCTATAAGGTAATACTAAGAAAGATTCCATAAAGAAAAGATGAAAATTTTGATTTATTTGATCACTTCCTGTGACAAACGGAAGTGACGGCGGACGATCTTTAACTCAATGGATTTGTCTAGTTATCAAGGTCTACCATCCCTATAAGTTTGGTGTCTTAATCTCTTACCGTTTACGAGATCTAGCTATGATAACTTCTAACTTTGAGGACATGAAATCATGCGACCGGAAGTGAATTTTACAAAGATATTTGACGTTACTGTAGACATTTGCAATCTAAATAACATATCCAAAAATCATTCCAAATACTTAATCTATAAAAAATATTTATGGGAAAGAAAAATACTCAAATTCTGTAGTTTTTCTCTTATAACCGGAAGTTGCCGTTTTTGGTTCCGGTGGGATTGACATATTTCAACACTACAAATAAAATGCTATCATGTGATGCAAAAAAAGTTTCAAAAAAGAAAAGTTGAAATTTTAGATATTTATAAACACTTCCTGTGACAACCGGAAGTGACGACGGACGATCTTAACCCAAATGGATTTGCCTACTTATCAATATCTATCATCCCTGAAAGTTTGGTGTCTTAATCTCTTACTGTTTCTGAGATCTCACTCGGATCAAATATTTTTGAAAAAAGTGGAAATCGGACATATCTGACGACCGGAATTTAATTTTTAAAAATTGAAAAAAACGTCTCGGGGTATTTTCATTCTCTATCATCCCTGAAAATTTCAGGAAAATCCGTCCAGCCATCTCTGAGAAATCCTGCCGACAAGATTTGGGAAAAAAAATAATAATAAGAAGAAAAAACAGTAGAATCACTATAAGGTCTGCCGTCTGAAACGGAAGACCTTAAAAAACAGTAGAATCACTATAAGGTCTTCCGTCTGAAACGGAAGACCTTAATAATAAAAGTGAAAAAAAAACAATAGAATAATAGAAGGGTCTTCCGTTGGAGACGGAAGACCCTAATAATAATAATAATAATAGGAAACCGACGGAAAACAATAAGGTCTTCCGAAGGAAGTCGGAAGACCTTAATAATAATAATAAACAGACGAATAACAATAAGGTCTTCCGAAGGAAGTCGAAAGACCTTAATAAGAAACAATAGAATCACTATAAGGTCTTCCGTGAAGACGAAAGATCTTAATAAGAAACAGAGTAAAAACAATATGTTCCCCAACTTCGTTTGGGGAACATAATTATGTTAAATATTGATTATTGAATTACGTAGACATGCAGACTTTATAAATGTAGTGCCCTGCATATCTTTCATTCGTCAAAGATTTTGTAATTGCCATTTTATTTTTTCTCAAAGTAGACTTTTACACTTTTGATCGCTCTTATTCGTTCACCCCAAAGCCATGTATGCATATATTAACTTTGTTTTGAATTAACTTTGATTGCTTGTGTTGTGCACTTGATAAATCAATGACACATAATATAAGCTACATACAAAAGAAGGGCTGTAAACACAAAACAGGCAAACGCCATCAAAACACGCAGAGCTGGAAAATAAAACTTTTGGCTGTCACAGAAGGAACTAAAAGACTCTAAACAACACACTTCACGGATGAGTCTCCAACATAAATTATTAATATGATTCCGGAGAAAATTCAATCTCCGCCAAATATTGCACACACAAAGTATAATTATACATTTACCGAATTTTGTCGGGGTTTTAGCTAGACGTTAACGTCTCTACTTTTTTGCGTCTTCTCTTTGACCATTGAACGAAGTTTGGTATATAGAATTAATGGGTTATGGGTGAAAATTATGAATTCCATGACTTCATGTTGCCCTATGTCTATGATCTAAAGTTTTAGCCAAAACCATCAAAATATAATTCTCATAAATCAGTATTACAGCTGTACGTGAAGTAGTTTTACTAACTATGTATTTGGATGGTTACATTGAGCAATGAGCCATAGATCTAGTACTTCCTGCATATGACGGCTGAGTTCATGGTTCCTGCTTCGCTACTGATATATTTAACATGCATTGAATTTGATTAAATATCAGTAGATTTGTTGATTGCTTTGAATGAGAACTCAACTTTTTACTTTAATTGTGAAATTCAAATCGAATTGGAATACAAATCAAGCCCTAGGACAATACTTAGATGTCATAAATTGAATATGCATTACAGCTTTGTAAAACTTCTGTTCTACTCATATGCATGAACATTGACAGAATTGTTTTCGTATGATAAACTAAATATTAAATGTGCTCCTTAAAATGAGTAAATAATAAGTAAAATACGGTAGATAACAAACAGACGTGAAGCTCAATTAAAGCAAAACACAATACAAACTTGGAGCAGGTGCCTTATGGAGCAATAAACATTCCCTGTTCGACGGCGGTCACGCCCACCGTGAGCTCTTTGTAATGATCAGACGAATGAAAAAAAATCCATAAAAGTTATTTATGTAAATAAAGACCTAACAATAAGTATGAACTTTTGGCTTGATGATAAATTTTATTTGCTGTCAGAATCATTTTATCGATAACAGAACTTGCAAAATGAATGCTTTAAACGAAACTGTTGATATCTTGTTTCTTCAACTTCCATTTTGAAATTGTTCGGTTGGAGAATATCTTCTTGTGGATGACATAAATTCGACATGCAGGTGATATGATATATTTTGCTACAGAAGTAAGGAAAGTTGGTGATAGAATATACAATTATTGCTGTTTTTTGAGGTCAATACAATGATTTAGCCATCTGAGGAGTACAATTATTCACCGAGCCCGAAGGGCGAGGTGAATATTGTACTTCGAAGATGGTTAAATCATTGTATTGACCGAAAAAACAGCAATAATTGTTTTATTATATGATTCACTGATAAAATGATAGTTCATTACTTGTTTGCATTTAATTAAGTCCTAGCCAAATACAAGAGAGAAGCAAAATTAAAATGTAAATAAACCTTACTAGTCTCTTCAATTTTTTATCAATTTTAGTTGCTATGAAAAAAAAAATGTATACACACTGTCAGTTTTTTTTATAGGATAGATTTTAAAAGGAAGGAGTATCATCAGGGAAAACTGACTGCCAAAAACTAAAAATTGTTGTTCAGTAAAAGTGTTGGAGGGGGTCCCTGTATCCCCTCTTACCACCCTCACCAGAAAATATATATCTGCTTATGATTTGTTCAATTGAAAAAAGTCATAGTACGTTCAATAGCTTCCAAAACAATTTGTATCAATTTGGAATTTCCCAATCTATTTTTTGATCAATGTAGAGGAAACAAATCCTTGTATTCACCTCCTTGTAATCACGTGCAGGTCAATACATATATATTATTATAACAGTAACTTAATCCGAAGGGTCGTATCACGGAGACAATGGATTCTCGAGACGCGAAGCGTCGAGTTTGATCTGATGATCCGCGCCTGTCAACGAGACGTGATACGGCCCTTCGGATCAAGTTACTTTTATAATGATAAATTTATTATATACCCCCTTATAACTAGCTAAATATAGCAGAATTAAACTTTAGAGGTCAATTGTATAATATTTATCCATAAAACAAAGCATAATGACAAGGGACTTTTTAACGCGCAAGAAAAATAACGTCATGTTTTTGCGTACTACGTCATCAGTTTCAGAGAGTGGTGATATGGATTCAGAAAACCACAGTGTGGTGATCCGGAAAATCGGATCAAACTCTGAAAAACAGTAACAAAAACAAGGAAATTGATGGGTATTTTTCTAACATAGTTGGATCTCAGCCAAAAAGAGAATTGGAAATTATTCAATCATAAAAGTCAAAAAATTACGCGGACTCGTCGCACAATAAAAATATATGACAACATGATAGGGCAAAATGTCACACATAATATAAAAGAATCTTTACTTATCTGGTCTTCAAAATTTCATATCAAAATGTTGTAAATTGGTATCAATTTTGGGTGATTTGTCTTAAGTCACGGAGCAGCAAAATCTTCGATGTCAGGGCTATTATACAAAAAATATGAGCTTTTATTTTCTCAACATTTCCCCGAAAGTTCCTGTACAGTTTGAGTTACTTTATTTACTCAACACCAATACATCACATGTAAGGTCTCTTTGTAGCACAATATCTGAATATATATCTAAAGCAAATGTGTCCGACTCTGTGGCATCTTTCATTTCAATAACCACATATGAACAAAATTTACTTTTGTTACTTGGTAATGCGTAGTCGAATACATGAATCTTTTTGTCGAGTAGAAGGTCGAATCGAATATTTTACCCTTTCATGTCCAAAATTTTTAAGAAATGCTTCTCCATGCGAATACAAAAGAGATTTTATAATGTGATGCAATTGGTACCCATGGAAATTCCGACAGATTGCTAGATTATCGCTAAACCTATATTGTCAGTCAGAAACCAGAGCGTCTTTCTTTTCACCATTTACTGATTGAAGTATACTTACTAGGATAAACTGCCTGAAACATGTAAATACATTGAAAGATACATGTACATAGTAACTTATTTAAAGAAGTGTTATCAATTTAAATGTTTGTTTTCAATTGTTTAATCAATTGTATTTCAAAATGCATATGACATAAAATAATCCACTTTATTACACACTTAGTAATAAATACAAGTTTTATGCATATGCGATATGGCTGACATCACAATAGCCGTATCAGCCCTGCAGGGCTGATATGGATTGCGGGGCTGATATCCGTATCAGCCCTGCAAATCCATATCAGCCCTGCAGGGCTGATACGGCTATTGTGACGTCAATATCACACCCTTAGTAAATTAAACCACATTACAGTACTTGTGATCATACACAATTTTTGGTGGGTTCATATTCTCTTAATTTTAACTTTTTGAAAATAAGGTTAATCTTAATTTACAAATACATGTAATACTATAGATTATTTTTAAATTACTACGGATCAAGTGCATTGAAATAGAAGTAGAAACAAACCCAAATCGTATGAAACATTAGACTATGTACATGTATGTAAGAAGTACATGCATGATTATTTACTTATTTTCTTCTCAACTGAATGTGTTCTGTATTTTATTACTAAGTATCTAATAAAGATAATAATACATACCCTTTTCAAACAATATCAGCCCTCGGGCCTTCGGCCCTCTGGCTGATATTGGTGTCTCGGGCTGATGCAGGATGTGATATGGAAAAGGGAATGTATTATTCTCTATATATGTATAAAAACTTTTTCTGCTTTATCTCTTTTTGATACATTTATTATCGATACTGTTTTAGAGTTTAAGTCTACACTTCTTAAGAAATGATATGATGGCTCTGTTGATTAAGATTATTTATTCAAAATAAATTATTATATTTTGATATCGTCACTTTCTTCCTTCTTTATCATGTTTATATAGCAACATTTGTTCAATTTTGGAAGTTTTCAATTTTTTTTTTCCACAATTTATATAGAGGGAAATGATTCAAGTAGGAAGATTTAGGGGACGACCATTTGATTCTGAGGGGGGGGGGGGGGGGGCTGGCAAATTTTTTTGAGACGGATTATTTATTTTCATGCCTGTCAAGGACAGATTATTCATTTTCAAGATTATCGAGAACAGATTATTTATTTTCTTCTTTGTCTTACGGTACCTTGATCGATTGATTCTAAAAGACTAATCATTTATATACCATAGGTGGATAAAGGATGGGGGGCGTGTATAACTTCGTTCAGGCAAGAGGTCTGGGGCCGTTAAGGCCCCCAGTGGGTCCTGGGCGAAGCACTGGTGGAGGCCAAGGCAGGGGAATTCCCCAGAAGCTCTTGGGTTTTCGGGTATTTTAAGAGTAAAACCAGGACAATTATAGTGGTATTGGTTATTATGTAGCAAAGTATGACATTATTGATATTGGTCATATCATACTTTGAATGAAGGGGATCTAGGGGGCGAAGCCCCCTGAAGCTCGTGGGGTTTTGTGTAATTTAAGAGTAAAACCAGGCACAATTATCTAGGAATTGGTTAGTTATGTTCCAAAGTATGACATAATTAATACTAGTCATATCATATTTTGGATGAAGGGGGCCAGGGGGCGAAGCCCCCTGAAGCTCTTGGGTTTTTGTGTATTTTAAGAGTAAAACTAGTCACAAAAATATTGGTATTGTACTAAAGTATGGCAATATTAATATAATTCATATCATACTTTGAAATTTGAGGGGAGGAGTCATACACATGTATGCCTTCCTTAAATCCGCCACTGTATACTTTGTAATTAATTTATCGGGAAGTATAATTCTTTGACAAGAAAATTTATCTTTTGTGGTGTTTAAGAATTTGCTTGTATTTAAAGTGATTTATCACATCTACTGAGTGCACATTTTCATGTTATCAACTGACTACAAGTATCCAGTCTGGTAATCTGATTGTAAATATTAACCGACGCGAGCCAAAAAAAAAATGCTGAATTGAAGATTCTGAGGTTAAATTACACAGAAATAAAAAGATATTTTCACAATATTTAAATATCATAAGTC
This sequence comes from Saccostrea cuccullata, assembly GCF_032062105.1. Lineage (NCBI taxonomy): Eukaryota > Metazoa > Mollusca > Bivalvia > Ostreida > Ostreidae > Saccostrea > Saccostrea cuccullata. The sequence continues at coordinate 15,185 of NW_026924898.1, forward strand.
AAGGTCAGATTATTTATTTTCTTTGCAGAGGAGGACGGATTATTTATTTTCAACATTTTCAGGGACAGATTATTTATTTCCAAAATCTGCCAGCCCCCCCCCCCCCCAGAATCAAATGGTCGTCCCCTTAATTGTTAAGAAGGAAGAACTTCATGATTAAGTCATAAATATACAAAAGAAAAAGATTACTCATTAAGATTCTCTACCAAATGGAATGTTTTACTTTTAAAACTAAAATATTACTCTTTTTTGTGTGTAAATATAATATTCTTTTTTGTGCTATTTGCATTTGCCATAATGATAGTGTCATATATGTACGACGGTCACTTCAGTGCAAATTTCACCTTGTATATTTCTAAGCATACATAAATTGGTTCTAAAGTTGCGATGCGATGTAGGCAGTGGATCTTAATACGTCGCGGGTTTGAGTCCCATTACAGGACGTTAAGGTCTGTCCATTGGATAAGAAGGTATATAAAATAAAATAAGGTCCTCTTCGCAGTGTATGAGTGCTATAATGATCTGTCACTTCTTAAGGGCCCGGAATACCGCGTAAAGGTTACATTTTAAGCCCGCCACAGGCAAGTGGTTCCGTCTCAATATGATTGAAATAATTATTTTATCAAAAGAGGCAATAAACACAAAAACAAACATAAAAATAGCATTATCAATTTATTCTTTATTTAGAACAAATACTCAAATAAAAAAATAATATATTGATAAAAAAAAAGACGATCGAAAAGGTCACAAAGTTCATCAAATAGATATTAGCCCTTTTTAAGGTACTCCGATCCTCATGTTTTGAAAATCAGGCATTGAGCTAAATGAAAATGCTCACAAAAATGTCTCTGAATTCTCTTAGGGTTGTTCGAAAAGTTCATGGACGATGTCAATCTTCGTTATATTACTAATTGAAATTTATAACAAGCACAAAATAATATGTAATAATATTTGTTTTGTTTCATGTGTGAAGTTTCATTCCAATCGATTTAACATAAAATTAATTTAATTCATTTTAAAATCAACATGTTTTGTACCCGCGGAGCACACTTAACGGCAATGTAACGTCAAAAGATAGCGTCAAGAATTTCTAAAAAAAAACCAAACTATTACTACACATTTCACACAGTATTATCCAATACCCATTCATTAGAAACCCTTATCTTATATACTGACATATATCTTTTAACAATTGTTCTCGATGTTAATTTTCCTTTGTTAAGATTTTGATTTATTTTATATCCTTAACTCTGCTTTCATATGTTAAGCAGCTCTGGAGCGCCTATGTCTTTCCTTGACGTTCCAGATTTTTAAAGTTTTTGTTCAGATTTTTACAGTTACACAATTTCTTCACAGACTGTCGTCATCCGATACAGAGTCACTGTCACTCCAATACTGCCTGTACTATTTGTCCACACATGCACAACTCGCTTGTGACATATTTATATCATTCCTCCAACATTTTAAGAGTTTATTCAGGATTTTTCAAGAGTAAAATAAAAAACTGCATCGCAATCTGCTGCTTCGTGATGTTCTAAAACGTCATCGTTTTGACGTTTTCAATGAGGACTACCTATCTTCTCAAGTTGATTTCTTTGCAACGAAGCAAAATATTTAGCCATAATATGAAATACGAATCGATATAACAGTTCTTAATTTGATTTTCTAGGTTGTTTTTCGTTTTTCCTCCATTTTACTGAGAATATAACTACAGACATTATTTAGTGTATTGTTTGTAACTTATTAAATTTCGACCTGCTCCGTGACCCGATTTTAGCTTTTTTAAAATCTGGATGAAATTTGAATAAATCGAGATATTTAAAAAAAATTATACAAATTATTTGAATTTATTGGTAATATACCAAATTTGGAAAACATATGACGTGAAATAAAAAAGATATGACAGAAGTCCACGAACTTTTCGAACCCTCGTAATGTTATTTTTCTTACCAACGACAATTCTTGAAACTTTATCTTGATTATATTACAATGTATATAAGGAAAATTAGTAAATCTCAAATAAATTTTCCAGAAATACGAATAAAACACCTACTATGCATTTTCAAATTCAAATCTTATCAACAAACACATTTTAGAAATAAAATTCATAGGTAATAATTCAGGTTTTTGCAGAAAGCGTATAATTATTATAAATATAAGGTACTTTTAATTAGTTTCTTCTATTCACTTCGATCATTTTATAATGTACAGCGTATTTAGATTTCCATTTAACTGCAAAGCACCACAAATCATTTCTAATGTCATATCATGCTTATACACATTGGAATCTATCGTTAGTTTAAAAAAAACTTCGATTTCTTCAAGTTTGAAATTTTAGAATACATTCATGGGGTAAAAATTTCGACATTTAAGAAGACCTTTCCGAGATCTTCAAAGAACCTTGAATCACATTTAGAGGTAAAAATGAAAATAATTGCATGAAAAGATTTTATTTTTAAGCTTCATTTTGAGACTTTTCGTATTAGGTTATCAATTAAAGAGTTATCCTTCCTGGCTAAGGATCGGACTTACTTGAAGCGAAATTAGTTTTCATGTAATCGCGCTCATTTAGTGAAAGCATGTAAAAAAATATTGAATTAAAACTAACGATTGAATACATGTTACATGTACATGCATATGTTTAGTGGAGTATCCATGAACCTTTGGTAGGTAATTCATGGATTAAAAGATCTACCGTGCAAAATATATCTCCATTAATTTGAAATTGGGTTAATTGTAATGCTTCATAGAGGACCGTTCATTTCGATAGATAGGCACTCCAGAAAACAATGTTAAATAATATATAAGACACAGGGAAAACAATTCGCGAAATTCTGTCCACACGACGAGCCCTTTCCATAAAATATTCAGGACGATTTTCTTTATCGTTGGTTTCACCATTTTTATCTTTCTTCTCGCTTTTCTAAAAAAAATTACATGATGATTTATTACAAATACATTAATCTTCAGTACTTTGATTTTTCTTTCATATGGATTTGACCAGAGTGAAAAGTAGTTTTGCAGGCAAGCAATTCATGTATTTTCTTTTGATTTTAACAACAGTTCATATCATTAGTTTTAAACATCTAAACATACGATTATATTATATACTTTAATGATATAATATGTTGTATGATACATGATTAGTTATATGATGTATCGTCAACTTTCCTTGTTTATATAGTAGTGTATCTTTAACATCATAGTCCCCTACAAGTAAAACATTCTCAAAAGGAACGTTAAACAACAACAACTTATACTGTCAAATCACTTATTTTCGTGGGAGTTTTATTGTCGTTGTTTTCAATACATGGATCCACGAATTTATAACTACCACAATGTAAAATTTCTTATGCATTACTACTAAAAACCATTTCCAACTACAAAATCAAATTCCCACAAACCAATATTTTTCCTCAAACCTTGAAAATTTGACCCACGAAAATATGTGATTTTAAAGTAATCCTTTTGCACCGGCATATCAACGTTAGGTCTCTCAGTTAATTCGATACCCAAGAACATGGATTGTATGAACAATTAAGAATGCAAGATATTTATAATTACATTAATTACATACAAGTTGATATCTTATATATGTATGTACAATGAAAATGTCAGCAAATGATTTTTTTCATTCTAAATGTGAGGTCAAAATTACACGCTTGATAATCTGCAGATTTAAAATTTTCCATTTTTCTTCATCATGTCAAGAAACACAAGGCGGATGCGACCGGTCGACAGGGGTGTTCATTATTTAATGGTACCTGATACATGTATCACCTTAAACGTTTTTGGAGGTCCTTACTTGCTCTGCTCCAGATGTGTATTTTTTAAAATGAAATTTGAGCTTGCATACTATTCGTTATCTCCATATGTCAAATAAACGTACATGTATGATATGATAAGTAAACCGTTGACGAAAAACATTTATGTTCTAAATTTTAATGATCATGTAAAATTAATGATAAATTCGAATTAAAACTAAGTTAAACGTTATACCTTGACTTGCTTGTGATGCTTTCTTGTCTGAACGTTAACATAAGCGTATTCGAGTAGCGCCGCAAATACAAACAAGAGCCCAAATGCCATCCAGACATCAATTGCCTTAATGTAGGAAACGCGTGGAAGAAAATTCCGGACACCAGCACTTTGCGTTGTCATGGTAAGCACACAAATGACCCCGAGCGAGACTCTCGCGGGAACAGCATCCACGTGAATCCAAAACGAGATCCAGGAGAGAGTGACGATAAGAATGCTGGGAATAAACACTTGAGACATGTAGTATCCCAGGTTTCGTCGGAGATATAATTTAGCCTGAAGACCAGAGAACTCAACATCTGAAAAATTAACACACTCTAAATTGTTTGATGAAAAATAGAAAGAGCATAATTCTAATTTTATTGGTCTGTGTCTGTTCGGTTCCGATTAGTATTTAAAATGGATTTTTGAGCTTGTATCTATACATTTTTTCATTGTTTAAATGCATTTTGAAATATATATTTTTTTGCATATCTCCATATTTCATGTTTTGAAAATTAAAAAGCAAAAAGCTAAATTCTTTTTAACTTCGAAACTACAAAAATACAGAATACATATGTTATCAATTATACGCCTTGTTTTTTTTCAGGTTAGAAATAAAATGCTGTCTTACATTATGATACCAACACTATCAAGTCAATATCACTTAAATATGTATTTCACAGTGAGATATTCAGAATGCTTTTCCAAATGCAATGGACCTTAAACCGTAATATTAATTCATGAAGTGTTACATTGGTACATACTAGATGGGTTGACGATGGAGTACTTGAGAGTTTCTACTGGCTTGTGCTGATAAAACTGTGGTAAAGAGTACTCATCGTCTGTTGTTTGAATTATGAAGGAATTCTTCGGCTCCCACATTAAATGCACGTTATCAATAGAATATCCATCTACAAGTTAATATAATTTGTGAGGTAAATATGTAGATTTGTTTGATATTGTACTTGTTCAAAGACCAAATCATGCAAACAAATGGAAGATATTTTCATTTTTTTCAATTTCGGTGATTTCGTTACTTGCTTGCTTCCAAAACTTAAAAAAAATAGAATAGAATTTAAGCGGAACAAAATCGTGCTTTCACACATTGACAAAAGCATCACGTATTCAAATCAAAGCATAGCGATATCTATACTTCTCAAAAAAATATGATTTAATTTTTTTTTGCAAATTCATCTATTTCTACTACATGTATTTTGAATTTGAATATTAAACACTTTGTCTTATATCTGCATGTACTCACAACTTTCTGCTAAAATAGAACAAATTTGGTCATCCATAGGAAAAAATCTCAGATCCATCGTGCAAGAGAGTGTTAAGGATACTCTGAAAAAACGAAAGAGGAATGCATCACTGTCAAATTAGTTAATGATGCAAAGTAATCAACAAGTTCGTTAAAAGTCAACATTTCGCAAATTCTATGTCAGACAAAATTAATTTGTCTGCAAATACAATCTTTTATCACTTTGTGTCATATGCATTATCTTTACACTTAATATTGTATGGATACTCAATTTTATCCGATCATGACAAGGGACCCAGATATACTAAGAGTGCTTACTCCTCCATGGCACCGAATCCCACCTAATTTCACATGTCCTTAATGTTCTTTGCATAGACGTTTTATTGTTTAATGGACTTTTAAGCATTGTCATTGTTTGTAAATTTACCATTTCATATGCATAAATTTTTTCACATTAATTGTTCTTGTGATTATTAGCTATTCAAGAGTTCTTTTCTGTTTCAATTGAATCAAAGCATTTCAGCAATGTTTGAACCTTTGATGAAGTCTGATTGAATACTAATCAATTTGAAAAAAGGTAGTTGAGAAGGAATTCATTATATTTTTACACTGACATAATTTATACCGTAAATACCAATGTACTGAAGAAACAAACATGTACACATATCTCTTACAGTAGGATCAATACTAATAAACGCCTTTAATAATTATTAAATCAAATTATATCTTTGAAAATAATGGCACTAAAACTCTAAAATAAACTGAATTCAAACCTGATGCTGTATCTGACACGGCCATCATTAGTTATATGGAGAAGTTTGTTTGGGACAGTGATTGCGTGTAAAGTAGCTGTTTTTTCGTTTCTGAAAAACGTATCGGGGAGCCAGACATCGCTCATCCGCCTGTGGTCCAGTTCCAACATGCTGATATTGCTGAGGTGAGAAAAATTTAGGCGCGGATCTATCCAAGTTTGTCGAAGAATGGCGTTGAGTGTGTAATCCTGTTATGATATTGAATATTCACTTGAAATTTTGTTAAATATGAATTAAAAAAAATAGTTTTAATCGCTAACACTTTACTAAATTTTCAACGGTTGAGAATAATTTTTGCAATCGCGTTTCCGGAATTATTTTTTTTATAAACAGTGATATGATAAATGAAAAAACACTGAAAGTTAAATATCAACATCATAAAAAAGAAAAACCCATTGTTTTTTGTAACCCAAACCAGACGTTTCGTAAATGTTACATATTTTTTTTTTTACAAAAACTATATAAAGAATTATGCTTTTAAAAATTTACATAAGTGCATTAAAAACCGGGTAAATATAATCAATTATAACAAACTGCTTACCATCGATACTTCATTAATTGAGTCGATACTTATAACCGACAGCTGGACATGAACTCTTGTTGCCTCATCTATGATTCAAGATAGAGTTCAGTGAGTTAAAAGTTCAGCAATGTGTCATACGTATACCTCTAGCAAATAATTTAAATTTTAATCGTTGAAATTTTTCTTTGAAAAACTTTTGAAAACTCAAACTAAATTGCAGTGAAAATAATTTATTTTAAATACGATGTGCCATTATGACTTTCATTTAGACCTTTGAAATGACTTAAAGTTAATATTGGTTAAAAATATAACAACGTAAATGAAAAAATACTGATAATTACATGTAAGCTACTTCAACGCATAAACTGCTGTTCAACTTGATCATGACATGAAGACATATTCATGCATGCATATTATAAAGTAATTAAAAATCCACTAAAAAATTATTCTTCCTATTAAAACATTCATAATATCCTGTAAAACACACTTTTTTATATTACGCAATAGACATATTTTGTATAATTATGAAAAGAACATAAGTGACTTTTGGCAGGAAATAATTATAAGAAAAATATTTTCTTTTTTTGTGTTAATTTTTCCTTTTCAATTTTTGATTTTTCATACCTAGATTTTTATGCCCCAATAAGGAAGATTCGAGGTTATGTAGTTTTTGCCCTGTTCGTCCATCTGTCTCTTTTTTCATTTATTCGCATAAACTTTAGAATTGTTAATAACTATTGAATGGGTAGAGGTATAGCTTTCATGTTTCATAGGTGAATTCCTTGTTACAAGACCTATCTTTGGGTAGCACCTAATTTGATCATTTGGCCTTGGTATTTGACTTTTACAAAAAATATATCACTTGGCCATAACTTCTTGAATAGTTGGTACGAGAACTTTCATACTTCACATGTCAAACCATTATGACAAGACCATTCAGAGGGTGCAAATATTTTTAACCTTTAGACATTTTGATTTTGACCTGTGAGGTTGACCAACTTATTAAAAATTGTAGACTTGATCATAAATTTTAAACAATAAGAACTAGGTCTTTTATATTTCACAGGTGTACACATATATTCCTTGTGCCAATTGTGATAAGACCAATATTTTTTACCTTGACCTTTGGAGTTTGATTTGCATTTAAGAACCCAAAACCCGCCATAAGCTGCCATACAGGTGCATCAAACCCTTTTCCACAAACAGTTATTGTTAACTGTATATTTGACAATTAAATGCTTTAATTTGCTTGTACTCTTCATCAAATTGAAACAAGAGATGCCTTTATCACTGAATAAAGTCAAGTTTTTAAATAGGGGCAGTTTTTTTAATCTTACAAATAAACATACCCCCCACCCCCCCGAAAAAAAAATTGCACCTAATACGATAAATCCCTCGAATTGGACATATTTGTGTAATTAAACACGTATACTTCTCTCAAAATCAGGTGTAATTCTTGGGTCATATTCTGTTGTGTTCAGCAGGGTATTTAATATGTCTCTCCTGAAATGGAATTTAAGAGATTAATTTTTCGACAAAGATAACACATTAAAATCCTTTGATAAGAAAATGTATTTGATTTTTTTCAAAGAAGTATTTCTATTCATAATGCAGTTGCATATGTTTGGATATTTCTAAAACAAGGTTTTACTTTAAGTCTGACTCAACATCTTTTAGTGGATATGCACTCAGCATGTTTAATTTTAAAAGTTGTAAAAATACGAAGGCTGTGTCTCTGCATAAGGAATTTATATCTCTCAGTTGATTCGATACGGAAGAGAATGTTCTACGTATGAACATTATCTGAAACGAGGTAAATTATTGACAAACAAGTTGATAAAACAAGAATATCAGAAGCATTATTTAAAGGCATCATTTCGTAAATTATATGGTCGATACAGTGACATTGTCAGCAATTACATTTTATCGAGGAATTTGCTGTCTGACGTTTTTCATACTAATTGTTAGTCTATTACTAGTATTTATATACTATATACGGATTTTTCCGTTATTTCCCGATCATGACAAAGAGCACACGGCGGGTGTGACGAATCGACAGGGGATGCTCATGCACTCCTCTATGGTACCTGATCCCACCTCTGATGTTTTGGAGTTATGAGTTTTCTCTGTCCCTATTTTGTTTTGTTTTATGGATTTTTCTCATCTTGAATACTGTTCTGATCGGTATCGCCATCTGTTTCATTTCAAAATAACAGTGTGCATTGATTTTCCCAAATATTTTCTGATATGCAGCAGAAAATGTAGCTGCAATTATTTAGTAAAAGAGCTTTCCTGCATTTCTTTAATATTTTCATATTTAATTTCAACATTCTTCATGTAAGCTTATTTAATACTAAATACCAATTAATTCGATGCAAGAAAATTTATATATCGAAATATACAACTCCTCATTTAATATCTTCCTCAAGTTTCTTGATCTATCCTAATAAAGATTGACATGCCTCATGTACTGAGCCGTGATGAAGAGGAAAACAGAGAAATTTGTATATTTAGAATATAATGATGTTGATTGCAACTGCCATTCATTGCAATGAAACAACAAACCACACACACCTCTCACTGCAAGCTATTCACGTGTTATTTGGAGTTGTGCTGTGGTTTTAAAATCCCTAATTATGTTCCCCAAACGGAGTTTGGGAACATATTGTTTTTACTTTTTCT
>NW_026924899.1:0-24496 GCF_032062105.1 Saccostrea cuccullata
CATTGACCAAATGAAATATTATTTCGTATTAGACCACATTTATAACAATTAGCGTCATTAGTATAAACTTACACTGTGTATATTACAATGGACAAGATTTCGGAATAAGCAACATAATAATAACTAGAGCCGAGCTCGTTGCAAAGCAACGAGTAGGTCTTCCGTCCTGTTTGACCGGAAGTAACTTTCATTTGAAAAAAAAAGAGTAATGAAGTCCAAAAATGGTTTAATCCTCCAAATTTATGTTAGTTACTGCAAAATTAAGTCATTTTTGACAACTTCCGGTTTGACCGGAAGTACCGTCGACGGACGGAAAATTAAGATTTAAGCTTCCAGTGACATATGATATCCAAAAACCTGTCAAGAACAGTGAAAATATGCAATTTCGGACTACTTCCGGTTTGACCGGAAGTGACGTCGCCGGACACATTTCGACAACCCCATTAGATAAAGCTTGACATTTTGAACAACTTTGCTTCTTTGATGTATTACGAATTTCCAATACTTTTTGAGATATAAAGAAAAAACTTTCAGCCTCTTTTGCCCCTTAATTATAGGGGCCAGCCCTTTATTGTTGATATCCTATGAAAGATCGTGACATTCTCTACAACTTTTGTTCTACATCTCTTTACAAAATGTTAACATGTAAAAAGATATTGCAGAAAAGGTGTCAAAATTTTCCAAAACCTCGATAGAACTTTTTTCGAGCCATAGCGAGCGCCGACGTGCTGCACTTCCGGAGAAAAAGATAGGTGTATGTCACATCAGCACATGTTGCTCTATCATCGCTGAAAATTTCATGCTTCTGTGTTAAGTGCTTTTTGAGAAAACTGCCGAACAAAGTGACCCTCTGAAAATCACTAAATAGCGAAAATCTCAAAACCGGAAGTGACGTCATCAAAACAAAAAATTATATATCAGGTTTGCTTGATGTTCTATCAGTCCTGAAAGTTTCATGAAAATCGATCGAGACGTTTCTGAGAAATCGCGTGCACAAAATCGGTAAGAAAAAAAAACAATAATAATAAAAATAGTGGAAAAGAAACCTAAGAATAACAAGAAGGTCTTCCGCTGAAGACGGAAGACCTTAATAATAATAATAAAATTTGTATAGCGCCCTATTTAAAATGATTTACTTTAAGGCGCTGAACAGACACTATTTCAGATATACAAGTAGTTAAATACAACACAATAATCATAAAAACAATAATCATAAAAACATTAGACCTAAAATCATTCTAAGAGATCGTAACTAACATAAGAGTAAGCTAAAATTATATGCTGCTAGACTAAGATCAAATTGACATCACATTAAAATTTTCACACAATACAGGTTGTGCCCAAAATAAATAGACTTAGGACAATAGAACTTTATAACTTGTTCAAAAAATAAAAAAAATATACGTCGTATGCTATCTTAAAAAGGTGAGTCTTAAGATCTCGTTTAAAAGCTAAAAGTGACGTCTGGAAGCGAAGAGCATCAGGTAAACCGTTCCACAAAGTTGCCGCTGCATGGTCAAAACGACGCGTTCCGTATGTCTCCGTGCGAACACGAAGTTTCACAAGATGTTTGGAGTCATACGAGCGTAGAGTTCTTGACGGTTGATAGACTGTTATGAGTTCCTTTAGGTATGATGGTGATGTCCCCTGGAGTACTTTGAAAGTGTATAAAAGGATCTTATAATATGTTCTAAATTTAACTGGAAGCCAGTGAAGAGATATCAGGACTTCGGAGATATGATCATGCTTCCTAGTTCGGGTGGCAATCCTTGCTGCCGTATTTTGTACTCTCTGTAGCCGTGAAATATTTGTCTCTGTAATTCCATAGAGTAGTGCATTTCCATAATCAAGTCTTGATGCAACTAGAGCGACAACTAGAGTCTTACAAGCATCTTCTGTTATGAATGGGCGAATTCGACTAATATTTCGCAGGTGGTAAAAACAGGATTTGGACACTGCGCTAATCTGAGTCTCCATGGTAAGTGATTTGTTGAAAAACACTCCCAGATTCTTCACACAGTCTGATTCACAGATGACAGAACCATCAAAATCAAGTTGGTGTGTGAAAGAACATCCGAATATGATCCAGATAATGTCAAATTATATCAACTATTTAGTCTTAAATTAATATTTTATACACTGATCGATACTTCCTAAAAGATAAGACCACCTGTGGTGTGATCCACCCCCTTTCACTCAATAATGTTTGTGACTCATTGGACTGGGGTCCGCTCCGTGACGTCAGCAATGTGCAAAATTTGATAAGGTCGCGTATATTCCCATACCCTATACTACTACTAGTAATTTATAATTAATCACTCCACTGTAAACAAACAACCTTATAGAACAATTTATACCTCCAAAAACAATTATTTCAACATAAAAAGAAATTGTTCTGTTACTTATACACAGGTACATTGAGTTTACTTGTCCATTGCTAAGAGATCTAATTTATTAATCTTTTAAATAATTAAAGCACAGGGACTGTGTATATCATTATGAATTCTGCAACATGCAGAATGTCCATGCACTCATAAATCACAGTAAAATATCAATTAATTTCTACAACAATTAATAGTTATTATATATGATGGATCAAATCTACATGTAAGAGAATTCAGACATGTAAACGGCGTGCATACATTCAAATGTCAGGGGATATCAGCATTACTACGCATTATTCATTTTTTTTTACTTTGATAGTTTAGTATGAGAAATGTCGAGAGCTATTGATTATTAATCGATTACACTGTCTATAGTAATCGATTACAGGACAAAACGTACTGTAATTGATTATTTAATCGATTACACAAAATTCCTCTAAGTAATCTATTATTAATTGATTATATTTTTCAATAATCGTACCCATGCCTGTTACATATCAAACGCAGCTAGGATAAGGCTGCCCGTAAATTAAAAATTGTTTAAACTGTAGTAACTTCTCTGAACTACCTAGATATTACGTCATAATAGTATATGACATCATGTCACTGCATACTTGAGCTGACATGATTGGGAAAGTGTCATAATTATTACATGGCATATACATTTGGGGGGGGGGAACTTTTTGTTTAATTTAAGTGTTTGAAATGTTTTCTAAGCTCAAGTGTGCTGTAATGATGTTTAACAATAGCCCTATTCTTTTTGCTTGTCCAATATTCACATATTCAAATAACAGCAAAAAAATTATGTGTGAAACGCTCCCTTTACACGTCCGTAGACAGAGTTAGAATCAATGAATCGTATTTATATTGGACTGGCACAAGTGATAAACCAGGGCAAAATGAACATATTCTGTGTGAATCTACAAAATATGTCCTCTAACTGAATTTTGCTGGGGGATTGTGTGTAAAGAACTTTTGGACAATTTGAAATCACAAGACTTTACAAAAATCAACAGCATAAAAACTTACGACTTTTCAACTTTATACACAACAATTCCGCACGACAAATTAAAATCCAGGCTTTTTGATATCATTGACAGCTGCTTCTTCAACAAAAATGGAACTCGTAAGTTTACTTACCTCGTCATTGGTCATTTGAAAAATTATTTTGTTAAAACAGATTCTGATTGCACACATAAGTACTCTGAAGTTGACATCAAGAAGATGCTTGAGTTTCTGATTGACAATATCTATAAGGTTTTTGGAGACCAGGTATTCCAACAATCTATTGGAATTCCCATGGGTACAAATTGCGCTCCGTTATTAGCAGACTTATTTTGATATTCATATGAAGCAGAATTTATGCAAAATCTTTTACGTGAAAAGAAGAAAACACTTGCTGTGGCCTTCAACTCGACATTTAGATATATCGACGACGTATTGTCAATTAATAATGATAATTTCCATTCCTACGTCGACACGATATATCCTGGTGAGCTTGAGATAAAAGATACTACAGAGTCCGACACTTCTGCTTCATACTTGGATATTTTACTTGAAAAAGACACAAATGGTAATCTAACAACCAAGCTATATGATAAACGTGATGACTTTAACTTTTCTATCGTCAACTTCCCTTACTTATGCAGCAATATACCTTCATCACCTGCATACGGAGTATTTATATCTCAGTTGATTCGATACGCAAGAGCATGTTCTACGTATGAACAATTTCTTAAACGAGGTAAATTATTGACAAGCAAGTTGATGAAACAAGAATATCAACAGTTTCGTTTAAAGTCATCATTTCGTAAATTCTATGGTCGATACAATGACCTTGTCAGCAAATACAATTTATCATTGAATGAAATGCTGACTGACGTTTTTCATACCAATTGTTAGTCCATTATTTATACACTGAATTGACCACGGATTTTTTCCGTTATTTCCTGATTATGACAACGAGCACACGGCGGGTGTGACCGGTCGGCAGGGGATGCTCACTCCTCCATGGCACCTGATCCCACCTCTGATGTTTCGGAGGTCCGTGTTTGCTCTGCTCTCATTTTGTATACTTGTTTAATGGACGTTGAGATTGAATACTGTTCGTTATTTCCATATCCTTCCATCCATATTTGTATTAATCGCGATAAAGAGTGGAAAATACCCCTTCTTGTGTTGGTAACCTGATTTTCTCGTAAACACTTTCTAAACGCGTAAAAATTAAACCTGCCCCAGCACTTTCTATATATACCATAGATCACGATGAATTGAACTATGTAACAAACATTGCACAATAATTTTGTTTTGCACTTGTACCAAAACGATTTTTGTGCAACAATTAGGAATATCATAAATCTCCGTCACGTGATCAACACATTCATGTGACATCATAAAAATGCTTTAAAATAAAACCTGATTAAACTATTATCTCAAAATGACTGCAATTTCAAACAAGGATTGCATATTAAAATTAAAATCTAGCTCAAAATAAAGTGTATATTTTTAAGGCATATTAAGCCTTCGGACAGCCTTATCATAACTGCGAATACCTTACATCGGTACAGTACCGACCAGACCCAACCTGACACAAAGCAGTCCCAGAGCAGTCCCGGGGACTGTTTTCTGTTCCAAAACAGTCCCATAGCGGTCCTAGAGCAATCCTATCAGTCCCAGAGAACATTCCCAATGATGTGTAACACTTATACTCGTACAGTACCCAAATAACATGCATGATTGATTTTCTGTCCCAAAGGCGATTGAACCCACAGGTGTTGATACCATTTTACATACATTAATTGTCCAGGTAAACACAAGAAAAACAAAAAAAAGGAATAAATCACACTCCCGGTATTTTCAAATGTTTGTTTTTAAAACAAATTGACTCTTTCGATAAGTTGTTTATAAATTTAAAACTAATTCATTAATAAATTTCTCAATAATTGTTTACATTATTTATTTTACTGAAGAATGGTAGCCCCTTTTATTTCATGTTCATTAATAAATTGTTAGGTTATTTAAGGGTTGTTTGGAATATTCTTTTTTTATAGCGTGGTACTTGTAAAATGTGTAGCTTTTTTAATTAAAAAAATCTTATATACTTGTTTAACTGTAATAATTTTTTTTTTTTAAAAATAGTGCCCATGCATTTTTGGAGTACACAATTTTGCATTAAATAATAAATTAGGAGTTCATGTAGATTTTTTCCCTCATATATAACCCTGTAATTTATTTTTAGGGATAAAAATCTTCTCCTGACTTCGTTATTTAACAACTTTATTATTTTTATTAAAACATTTTTTAAAACTATTTTTGTGTAAGAATACAGTCTCTGAAAATTTTAAATAACTATTACAATTATACTCTCTACTTGTTTAAAGATACAAATCCTTGCATTTTTAATAGTTTAAAACTCCTCTCTGCTTCAAGTAAACAAAACAATTGAGAGCCTGCAAATTCAGAATACACAAGGGGTGGATCTATCATGTCACTCAGAACCTTTGTCACACATGAGAGTGAACAAAGCAGTCATAGAAATCAGTCCCAGTGACAACTGGGACTGCTTTTTAGAGCAGTCCCAGAGCAGTCCCAAAGCGGTTTCAGAGCAGTCACAGAGCATTCCCAGAGCATTCCAAGAGCGATCCCGAAGCAGTCCCGGGGACTGCATTCTTGGACTGCTTGGGAGTCAGGTTGGTTCTGTTCGGTACTGTATCTAGGTAAGTTCAGAACTATTATTGGCCCTGGACACACAAAATACTTAAAAAGTAAGTTTCAGTCCGTCAATAAAATTAGAGCAGATTATTCATGTGCATAAAAGACTGCTTGCTATGCCATCAATGAACTTAAACAACTCTCCGTATTATTCAATTTATTTTCATGTGCATATCCTTCATTTGAATATTTTGCTGAAACACCATAGGTATCATTATGTGAAAAGATTTGGTGTATCCCAATCAACATCATTTAGTTTGTGAATAATCTGATGCCTTGCACCAATGCATTATCTTGTCCTCCAAGAAAACTGTAGTAAACCACAGCCACACATTAATATAGCCGGTGACTTATTATCTCATTCTTTCTTGCAGTAATAGTTTTGAAAATTTCGCCTCGTTTGAAAATGTTTCTCTTGTTATAAAAAAAATATACAATTATGCAAAGGGGTGTTAAGAGAGTTCGTTCCAGAATGAAATATTTTCAAAAATTTCAAAGTAGTGCTTAACTAAAGAGATGAATTTTCAAGTCTGACAAAACTCCAAAAGTGTGCAAGATTTATGGCAATTCAGGTCTACCAGAAAGTTATAGGATTTTTCTTCTATATGAAAATATATAACATCTTTAAAGCACCCAAATGATAGAAATGCTTGTCCTTTTGAGCGAAAATAAAGGATAATTTACTTTTGTTTCTTCATGGCATCTGACAAGCTGATGAGCGTAAATATAAGAACGATAGATTACTTTTCAAAAGAATAGGTTTTTCATTTTGAAATTTTTCACAAATTTGATAATTTGTGCAAAGTATTTGCAAGGATGTTCTGACCTCGTGCTCAATATATGTCACACATATGTGTCATCTGTAATTTTCTGAACAGGCATCATCTGTTTTAGGGTAGAATGCCACACCATTTTTTTATTTTATGGATCTATGAGTCATCCTTTCGAAACAATGGTTTCAGCATTGAAAGGCCGATATTAGCTCTTAATTATTTTATATAATTTTTTTTGTATTTTTTCAAAGAAAATGAAAAAAATTATTTGCATCCAAATTAGATGCTTTCTTGTAAAAATTTTGCTGTAAATGAATGCATCACATGAATACCTAATAAAATATGAAAATAAAGTCTGGTTAGACTTTTTGATTTTTTTTATAAAAAAATATTTATGAAAACAAAACACATTATTTGTAAATATTTTTTAAACCTATGGTTAAAACACCATAAAACTAGTCACAACTAAGGACATTGTTTGTCAATCATATTTTAAAAAGAAATTGAAACGAAATTGAGAAATTTTAGTGAAATTAATTTTTTTTAACATTTGGACCTAACCAGATCAAAATTAAACTGATCCCGATCATAAATAAAACAAAATGAAAAAAAAATGCTAATTTATTGCCTCTTCATGTATTTACAATGCATAAATCTATTTTATTGTCAGGTTCTATAATGTTTTAACCCTTATAACACCTAATCAGACTAGTGTTCTTAGGAAAATGTTATTTATTTCCAATAACTGTACAATTATGGTCGGGATCGGTTTAATTTTGACCGGGATTGGCAAAAATTTAAAGAAAATAATTTCTCTAAAATTGAGCTACTTCGATTCAATTTCTTTTATAAATATGATTAATGAACATGTTCTCCCCAGTTGTGGCTAGTTTTAAGACGGTTTTAACCACAAGGTTAAAAAATATTCACAAATTATATGTTTTATTTTCATAATATTTTTTTATAAAAAAATTAAAAAGTCCAATCAGACTTTCTTTACATATTTTATTAGGTATTCATGGGATGCATTCATTTACACCAAAAATTTTACAAGGAAGCACTTAATTTGGATATAATTATTTTTTTTCGTTTTCTTTGAAAAAATACAAAAAAAATCATATAAAATAATTAAGAGCTAATGTCGGCCATTCAATGCTGAAACCATTGTTTAAAAAGGTTGACTCAGAGATCTATAAAATTAAAAAGTTGGTGTGGCATTCCTCCTTAATACCTGCCTTCCCCTGTAAACATGAAATATAACAAATTGTAAATACAAGTATCTTTTCATCGTATTTCTTTTCGAAAGTAAAAAAAAAATTGGAACGAACATTCTTAACACCCTTTATATTGAATATTTTCTACAATTACAATGAAATCAGCGCAGTCAGGGTTTTAATACTCAGTAAAAAATCAACATTGGTTGTAGACAATGTTTATTGTATTACTATGCTCTTTGATGTGATTTCAATACTCACAGAATAATGGTTTCAATCGAATGTTTCTAAACAAATCAGATTCAAGTAACTGAGAAATGTTTGTTAAACACCATTGTTCTTATCCAATTAACTACAAGAAAGTATGAGATAATCATTCACTGTCTTTATCAATAATATTAATGATTGGTAAACATTAAGGATGTAAAATATATACTGTACATCTTCTACCAAGTACATCTTGTTGTTATTCAGAACAGGAAAGAAGAGCTATATTGTCTCATCAGATGCCTTCCATATTCCATATTTTTACCTAATTGCCATTTCCAACTTAAGGACCCTCTCTACACGACTGCAAAAATTGTGTTGGAAATTGAGAAAAATATATTGTATGAAGGAGTAGATATTGTGCTTATTTATTTAGTTTTCAATGTATGGTGAATGCCATTTACCCCTGGGGGGAAATTTTTAAAGACAACACAGTTGCAGTGAATATAAATCACTGTAAATTACTTCAATAGAGAAAATGCATGTAAATAACACGTCCGGATAATTTATTTTGGCCTTTTAAATTGTTGAGAATACTTAAACTGATTACAAATTGAGTAATGTTGTGTAATTTTCTATTTTTTAGAATTTAAATCTCAGGGCAGATCACTCTAACTGCAGAAAAATACCTTAGAATCAGAACTCTTTAGTGTGCAGTGTAAAGAGTATTCTAACATAGGAAACATTTATAATTTGAAATATAAATTGTCTTGTTTCCATACATGCATGCTATTTTAATGGTAAATGAATAATTTAACCTATACTAAGGCAAAATAGAAAGTACTTTGTCTTTTTTATTCTTACTTTCACCTTATTAAAGAAAACAATATATCTAAAAAGCTTATTTCACTGCAAATATTCAATTCGGCTTACAAGCTTCAAGACCCCCAAAAGCTTTACTCTGAAACCAATTAGAAACAGATTGTCATATTTATCTATACACAATCCTCGTATTAAATTTAGACTCCCACAGTTTATGTAACGTACGAAATGTCCATCCTCATTAATGATGTGTATACAGTTATTATTTTCATCACTTGTCAGGACGTTACCCTGACTGTCTTTAGTAATTCCTGTTGGACAAAAAGGTCTCATTCTTGGCTTAGGAGTATGCCCTTTATATTTGAATCTTAATTTTCCAGCCTGATTGACCACAACTACTGCTTTTGCTCCACGGTCAGCCACACAAATATCCAGGTTTCTGTTCTCACAAATGTATTTATCGAAATCACCAGAGGAGAAGAGGGCATTACCTTTATTATCAGACTGAATGGATTGTTTCTCTGTGGAACCAGAGTATCGGGCAACTTTTGATTGCTTTTCATCATTTTCCATGATAATCAGCAGCTCACCCGAGGATGCACAACAGACACGTCGAGGTTTCCAATTCCGAAACCTGATCACTTCCATTATATCTGCATTCTTTATAGTGTTGACAGTTTTATCCTTGTCATCAAAATAAATTAGTTCGTCATTTCTTGATACTGCTATGTCTGCTGGCATGTTTCCTGACGCTGTTCTGATTGTTACGAGTGGTGATTCCTGATTAATGCTGTAAAGTTTTATTGTACTGTTCTTTTTACTTATCCAGACTCTTGAATTTCTGTAAAAGGCAATGTTTTGAAGAGAACCTGAAATGGGAAGAATCTTATTGAAAAACATTGCTTTTGAAACTACCCTCTTTTCTGGTGGACGGGATCCAATTTCTGGCAAGGGATGAGGAACACCGAACAATTTATAAATTTCTTCCTCTTATTGTCTCTGGTGTAATCTTAGGTACTAAGGGAATTTTTATGTGGGGAAGCGTTTTATAATGATTTGCAATTAATTTGACACTGAAAGGCGTTTCAATGTCATTGGAGTTAGCAGCAGTTTTAAGTAAATCAATTTGAGCTGTAATGTCAGCGATTTTTTGGTTTGTTATATTAAGATGTTTTTGTAAAGTTTTTAAATTGTTGGTTTCTATTGTTCTAACTTGAGTTGTAAGTTTCCCGACAAGATTGTTGATTTTACTATGCCAGTACTCTCCATGATTTGCTATGGATATTAAGAGATCTCCACATTCCTTCTTTAACTGACTCATTCTGTTTTGAACATCAGTTGCAAAGTCCTGGTATGAAGGATAAATTGTTTCATTAAATTTGATTTGTTCTTTCCTTATCAAGTCTTTCTTTTTGCTCAGAACGTGCAAGAATTTTGATAGTTTATGACCGAGATGTCGATCAGATGCCAAACAGGTGGGACAAACAGACACGTCACAGTGTCTACAATACATCTCACATTGTTCTTGAACATGGAAAGCACAGTCAGGATACATGGGAGTGGTTCTCCTTGACTGAAAATTGACTACTTTGTGACCCCTGTTTTCGTCAGTGGAGATGTGGTCTCCAACACAAGCCTTGCACAGATTGGCCAGACATGTATCACAATGCATCTGTACTATAGCAGTCTCACAAATGTCACATCGCGTCACATCTTGGGCACTGGTACTTGGGTCCATAATGAAGGTTTAAATCTGGAAATAATAAATTGTTCTGCTATTTTGTAAAAAGATATATATAAAAGATAATTTATAAACTAGATTCAAATAAAAAAAAATGGACCATACACATTTAGATATTTTCTTGTTTTTTGTTGTTTTTTTCATATTTTTTCATATTTTCAGAGTAACGCCAAGAGGAAAGGAAAAATACGTTTTCGATGTAACTAATTCGGTTGTAGGCAAAATATGTTATACGATATAAACTAAATCTTTTATACAATAAAATTTACAATATTTATGAAAAAAAAACAATAAGATGTGTTGCAAACAAATTGAATGATATAGACATATAAAGAGATTATTTTGACCTTTAATGCAGAAAAAAAACCCCGTCATTATTACCTGTTCAAGAGTGAGTATATGACCGCTCTCCGAACCAAATGATATTAAAACTACACTTTGTGTCTTTGGTGTACGTAACCAACATTGCTACGTTATCTACATATATCTGTAAGGTCTGGTATTTTAATAGGTTGTAGTTGTCAATTTTATAACCAGTACTCTATGTATATTGTAAGTTATTTGATTTATATGCATCTCAATGATGTAACAAATTCAAATATTAACAGGTATATCCTGTAGTGTTTTCCATCTTCAAAGAAACTAAGATAAGTGTATTGGTCCTTAGAGAATCATTTATACCCCTGATATTTCATCAAATAACTTGGTCTTACATTTCAATTTCGAAAAACTTTTTGCGATGAATTTAAATGGTGAACAAAATCCTCATACATATACTGAGAGGAAAAAGAAACGCAGGGTAGCATAATTGTCCATAACAATTTGACCACATGACCAAAAATTACAAAAATTGGTCAGATGGGAAATTTCGTTACTGTGCATCAAATTCAGTGTTCAGAAATACTCAAGCGTAAAATTTATGACGTCACGTAGGGAAAACGCTAAAAAGCCCAAAACACGTGCAATTTGATAACGACGTGTTTGTTTACATATCTTGTTGCATTATTTGATGCATATGAGGTGCAAATCGTTTTTCAATATTAGGAGACATTGTGAATTTATTGCAATCTTGGCACAGTTTACGGAAGTTCAATCGGGTCTTGTTTTTGAATTGCCTAATTAATGAAAAAGGCAACAACGGTTTACTAAGCAGTCTCTTGTAAATTTTCCCCGATAAAACTTTTTAGCCGTTGTCAGAGAGGGTCTGGAGTGGATTTTAATCAACCGTGACGCTGACGTTAACGCGAAACAGAGCCATGTTACGAGTTATTCATCCTGCCATCTTTTAAATCGCCACCTTACTACCACAAAAACAGCCATTTATAGTGTACACGATTATAATCATTACATTCACACGAAATTTGAAAGGAAACAATTCCGCAATTTGGTTTTTTTTTAGCCAGTCAACTTACTGTTGTATTCCTCTCACTGGCGCATGCGCGCGTCGTTTGACTTATTTTTTTGCGTGGTTACCCATGCTAAATATAGCCAGGGTTTAAAAGATAAACACTCTGATGAAATTCCATGCAAAGGAGAAATACGACTTTGACAGATGCACGAGATGGATATTGAAGATAATGAGAGTTTTTGATTTTCCCTTTTGGGGGGTATCGTCATTTGAGCTTCAATAACTCATGAATAACTACATAAAATCATTTGAAAATTTGGTTATATCTTTTTGAAAGATGATTTTAATAGATAGAAAAGAAAAACTAAAAAGTATTTGAAGAAAAACAAATTTAATTCACCTCAAAAGTTTACCCTGCGTTTCTTTTTCCCTTCAGTATATGACAGGGTTTACGATAAGCAATAACTGTGTAGTTAATAGCCCCTGGCATACTCTACAAACTAGACAGTGGTTTCTTTTATGTTCATTTAATTGTATAATTTAATTTTAAATTTAGATTTCAAAAATTTAAACAAATAGATTTAAATTACACAAAATTTCCCATGTCAATTTCAATAGTCTCCACCCACTAAAGTCAAACACAAAGACAACCTCGCAGGATGTGCATGCATTTAAGGCCTTTTTAACTCCTCGCTTTTTCGCTTGGTGACATTTTCATTCCGGTAGAATGATTAAGAAATTTAAGTTAAAATGAGAGAAATTACCGAAGTCATTTTTAACGTTGTCATGCAGACTTCGGTATTGTGTAAATCTATTTTTGTCAAAAGGAACGTCATCCTTAAAACAAACAATTATCAAACTATTTTTGAAGATAGCTTAATTAAAAATATGTAAAAAGGATAGCTTTGTATGCATATAACTAAAAACTTTTTGAACTTAAATGTACTAAATCGATTGAATCATTCTAAAATATTAAGTCTCTTACTTTTGTACCCGTTTTACATAGGGATATATTATGAAATGTATAATTGCACCTATCTATATATTTATGCATATAAAGTTTTCATTTATATAGATAATTGATTCATTATAGCGAAGCGACGCTCGCGAAGCTAACTCAAACAATAACGTGTTAGAACAGAGGAAATTCGGAATGAAATCTGTAAATACGTCAGGCAATTTTTTCTGTGAAACATTTCAAGATTTCCTTTGTCTCCCAATGTCCTTTGCGCGAATACATAAAAAGATTAATAATAACGTAAAGCACAAGAGGCTTTCAGTTTGCAGAAATCATTCAAAGAAACAAAAAATAACTCTGCAATGTTTTTCGAAATTGCATTTATTCTATAGTTTCAACCAGACGCTTGGCTGTCTCTGTAAGCTCCGACGAGCTCCGTGATGTCGTTTGACGTCACAGCTAGTCGAGATATCTCGTGTGACTTGATGTTCGAAGTGGCTGATCAATTTTTTCAGTGTTTTTTATGGTACAACATTACCCCAACGGCTCCCCCTTGAAACATATTATTTATGCTGACTGATTAATCTAAAGTACCAAATCGTAGAAATGTTTCGTTCTGATGAAGTTAATGCCGTGTTCTATATTTTACAGAATGGGGAATCCATACCAGCAGAGTGCACTGTGCAGATTTCCCATATACTCCTATGTAAAACTTTAATCGGCCATTGTGGCCCGACCCTACCCCTGGGGTCATGATTTGAACAAACTTGAATCTACACTACCTGAAGATGATTCCATATTTCCTTGCCCAGTGGTTCTTGAAAAGATTATTTTTTTTAAAAAAAATTCCTATATACTCCTATGTAAGACTTTGATCGGTCATTGTGGCCCCACCCTTCCCCCGGGGGCAATGATTTGAACAAACTTGAATCTGCACTACCTGAAGATGATTCCATACGAGTGTCATATTTTCTGGCCTAGTGGTTCTTGAGGAGAAGATTTTGAAAGATGTTTCCCATATACTTCTAAGTAAAACTTTAAATTTTGATATGGCCATTATTTAATATCACCAGAGATACCTATGTGTTGATTGTGTCAAACCTCGCATATAATCGAGAGTCAAATCAAAGACCTACATATTGTTAAATGTGGGGAAAGTATTTGAGACAAACTTTCCCATGTCGAAAAACAGGCGACAAAAACAAAGGTGACAAAGGCAAAATCTTTTATTGTTGATACCTGCAAAAGCCTTTTAAAGGTACCTGTTACTTAATTTCATGTTGCATTTGTGTTTTTAAACTGTAAATAAAAATGATAAAATTTATAAATTCAGATGATTTAAATTTAGATTTAAATTAAATTTTTAAATGTATATATTATAAATTCCATTTAATATAACATTGACATGACTGCCATTTACTGATTACATTATTTTCATAGTTTATCATGTTCTAGAATATGTTACTTGTTTAGTGTTTATGTAAGTAACGGAGTCTAATGGTAATCTTAAATTTATTTTCTTATTTAAATGGAATAAGGCAGAAAAAATCATGGAATTAAAGATGCAAACTAGTATTAATATACCTCACAAAGGATACACCAGCTTATTGATTTAATAAAAAGTCACCATGGACGATAAGTTACGTACATAAAACTTAAGACATGCTTTTAGATATGGACACCTATCTCTCTTTTAAGACATCAGATTATCTTCACATAGTTTTTTTTAGAAGCAGGAAAGGTGCCGACTTAATTAATGTACATAAATAATGAAACTAATCATTTTTTATAAAAAGCTCTTTTGTCACAAATTTAAATTCAGTTTTGAAGAATGAGTTATATGATTATGCATCTTCGTTCAATCAATGGACGAATAATGTGAATCTTTTGTTTGTCAAAAGGAAGGTGGTTGATGTTTCACATTTTGTACCTTTCACAACTAGAACAAAAAAGTTTTGAATTTAAATCAAATTTTTCATATAATAAATTCTTACAAACATACTTTTTTTTATTTCTTTCTTGTAAGATATATTTTACTTGAAAAAAAAAACGATAATGGTAATCTAACAACCAAGCTTTATGATCAACATGACGACTTTCATTTAACAATCGTCAACTTCCCTTGCTTACACAGCAAAATACCTTCATCACCTGCATACGGAGTTGTAAGTCCATAATTTATACACTGAATTGACGACGGATTTTCCCGTTATATTACTGATTATAACAAGGAGCACACTGCGCGTGTGACCGGTCAGCTGGAGATGTTTACTCCTCCATAGCACCTGATCCCACCTCTGATGTTTTTGTTATCCGTGCTTGCTCTGCTCCAATTTTAAATTGTAATATGGACTTTTCTCTTAAATATTTCTCGTTATCTCAATATGTTTCATTCTAGTTTTGCAGAGTGATAGATTATGAACGAGGTAGGAATTTAATTTGAAATGAGTATGAAGTTGTCATCGAGGTTTAAAGATGGTAAATATTGACAACTTTATGAAATCCTTGAAATGCACTTGGGTCAAAAGACTGTTGACTGCAAGAAACAAACCATGGTTTGATACATTCCCGGCAATTTATGGTAATGTTGTTATAAAACAAATTTTAGATAATGGAGATGAATACATGTCTACTGTCATAATGTCAAAGAACAATTCTTTTTGGTTGGATGTTTTTAGTTCCTGGAAGTATGTTATGAAAAAGGTAGAACATGACATGGACATAAAAAATAAGGCTTGTAATATTCCAATATGGTACAACTCAAACATTAAGATTGAAAATTTTTACAGAAAATTGGTATCAGAAAGGTGTCAAAACTGTTGGAGATTTCTGTACGAAGATTGTATTTTTCTTTCAAAGTCTGCTTTTCAAAAAAAAAAAAATTAATCTTCCTACTCTAAATGTAATGCAGTACAATAGTGTTATTAGTGCCATAGCTAAATGATTTAAAGATATGGGAACAATATTGAACAAAAGTTATCTGCCTTCTTTACCTTTTTATTTTGAGTATATTTTTTTGAATACAAAATGTTTACAATGTCATAAACAAAAATTGTTTGAAACTTACAGCAATTTCAAAGTGTTCCCCTCATGGAATGAATGATATATGTACACAAGATGTTTTTCGAGTATGTTTCAAGACAACAAATGATTTTTCTGTACAATGTCTTCAATACCGACTTCTTCATAGAATTATTCCTGTCGGGTACTATCTTAAGAAAATTAACATTAACACATCTGATTCATGTAACTTTTGTAAGAAGGATACTGAAACTATTCAACATGTATTTGTAACTTGCTATGATGTAGTGGATTTATGGAGAAATTTGAGTATGCATATCTATAGAACAACTGCTAAAACAATTGGTGTTAATTTCAAAAATATCATTCTGGGTGAAATGCCATTCACTAAAGATACTATTATTATAAACTTTGTTATATTATATACTAAGCAATATATTTTTACTTGCTTAATGTAAAAAGCCAAGCTTTCTTGGTTTGATAAATCATTTAAAAATGAAATATAACATTGAGAGGTGTGCATAGATTAATAACTCTAAACTTTCATTTTTTTGATAAAAAAAATGGGACTCATGGAAGAAAATGTTTGAATCAAATTGAAATGTTTCTTTTGTTTGAAAATAATTTGAATACCTTAAATATGTTTGCTTTTGATAATTGTTTTTTTTATGATTGGTGAACAATTGATGTAGTGAATTCTAAAAGCAGCCTTATTTTTTTCCGTATAATTCCAGTTTAATCCGATTTGTACGAGTGAGTGTAAGGGAGGGTGTATGAGTATGTTTAAATTCCTTTGTATACCATTTTATAGCAATTTATGTGGAATTCTATACAATGGAAATGGAAATTAAAAATAAAAAAGTTAAAAAAATAAAAATAAAAAGATGTCATCGAACTGATTATAAGAGCAACATTAAGTTGATGATTTTTTCTGTTGGCTTGAACATTCTGAAAGAAAATGAGAGAATGTATCATAGTTGTTATAACAATGTTCGATTTCATTGATAATAAGAAAACGGAATTGGTAGCTTTGAACATTTTAAAAATTAACGTGTATGATTTAATGTATCTTTGAACAATAAAACCCTCATTACAAATTTATACACAGAGAATCGCAACAAAACTTGTATGTAAGACATTTTTGTCAAAACTATCTAGACCTTCCAAATATCTGAAAATTGAATGTCAATTTTTGCCCAAAACACATTGTTACAGGTTTGTCAGGTAAAATGAAAACATTAAAAGGATTGATCTCATTCGAGGTATTTAATTCTCGTCACGTGGCTTAAAGTCTGAAAAAAGTTCAATTTCTTGAAACGTAGAAGAAACAGATTGTCCTTTGTATCTGTACATAACCCAGATATCGAACACTTCTCACAGTTTATGTAACGCAGAAAGTGTCCATCCTCATCTATGATATGAACACAGTAATTGTTGCTATCACTTGTAAGTATATGGCTCTGACTGTCTGTAGTGATTCCTTTAGGACTAAATGGTTTATTCTCTGGGGCAGGAGTATGTCCAGTGTACCTGAATCTCAGTATACCCTCGTGATTGACCACCACTACTGCTTGACCTCCAGAGTCAGCTACACAAATATCAAGGTTATTGTTTTCACAGATGTATTTGTGAGATCCATCAGATGAATATAGACGATTGCCTTCACTATCAAACTGAATGGACTGCTTTTCTTTAGAGCCAGAGTAACGGAAAACTCGTGATTGTTTGTTGTCATCTCTTTCCATGGTGATTAGCAGATCACCAGAAAAGGTACTGCAGACACCTTGGGGTCTCCAGTTCTTTAGTTCGATCACCTTCAATATGTTTTCATTCTTCACGATGTTCACAGTTCTATTTTTGTAATCAGTGTAAATGAGACGTCCTCTTCTTGAAACAGTTATGTCTGCTGGTCTTTTTCCTGACTTTGTAGTGATTCTCTTGATTGGAGGCTCCTGATGGAAACTGTCTCGTAGAGAGAGCTGATTGTCATCGTATAGTGCCATGGTACTGCTATCTCCACATACCCAAAAGGTGTCATTTTTCAAACAAGCAAGATTTAGAGGAGAGCCTGAAAAGGTAATACCGTTTGAAGTAAACTTTGGATTCTCATGTAGCTTTTTAACTGGTGGTACACATCTAGTTTCGGGCGAAGTTTGATCGATTAAAGAAGACTCAACGTCGTGAACTTTTTGTGTTTTCTTTATACTGTATCTATGCTCTTCAGATTGATCGAAATCTGATTTTAAAGCCCCAAACAGTTTACGTACTTCTTCTATTTGGATTTTCTCTGGAGTAAATTTAGGGACGGAGGGCAAAATCTTTTTGGGAAGATTTTTATAATGATTTAAACGTGATTTTACGCTGCATAGTTTTGAAATGTCATTGGAGTCTACAGCAATATCAAGGGAATCCATTTCATCTTTAATGTCAGCAATAGTTTTGTTTATTTCACCTAGCTGTGTCTTTAAAGTTTGTAACTGTAAGGTTTTCATTTCATCAAGTTGGGTGATGAGTTTCCTGGCAAGTTGGTCAATTTCTCTATGCAAGTTCGCTCCATATTTTGTTACGGCTGTTGAGAGATCTCCATATTCCGTCTCTAATTGACTGATTGTCTTTTGTACATCAACTGCTATGTTCTGGTAGGTGGGATAAATTGTTTTATTTAATTCATTGTGTTCTTTTCTTATCAAGTTTTTCTTTTCATCCAGAACGTCTACGATTTTCGATAACTTATGACTAAAATGTTTTCCAGAACCCAAGCAAGTGTGACAAACCGGGACATCACAATGTCTACAGTACATCTCGCATTGTTCTTTTCCATGAGAGGCACAAGGAGGGAAAAGAGGAGTGGAATTTCTGGACTCAAATTTCACCACTTTGTGATTCTTCGATTCATCAGTTGAGATATGTTCTCCCACACAGGCCTTACATAATTGGACAAAGCACGTAACACAGTGCATCTGCACTATAGAAGTCTCACACAAGTTACATGGCACCAGCTCCTGAGCGTTAAGGGGGTCCATAAATAACTCTTCTTGCTCTGAATATAATAAAAGTTTTAAATTAATATATATATGGGCTTACAAAATGTGACAGAACATAGTTTAAACCTGTACAGAGAATGGTACATTTGTTAGGATTCATGTTTTGTACTTTAATAAAATTTCATTCCTATTGGTCAGATACCGAAGTATACAAATATAATGATAAAAGTTTTTGAAAGTATGCTGATTTTTTTTGTTTTTATATTTAAAGATGTGTTTTTTTCGAATAGTTATTTTTTTATGATACATATTACAAAGGACTGTGCATAGACTAATTCTATGGTAACCATTAGCATAGTCAAGCTTTGTAATCCCTGAAATTGTATCAATATGTTGATAAATGACCTAATCCACATTTCCACATGTATTATGTTTTAGTTCATGTATATTTTTGAAATCTAGTGTAAATTAATCTTATGCAAATCAAACAGACGTGCACGTATGCATATTTTTCATGAAGTGCTAGCCCTTTATGAACTATATGTCTCCATAAAAAGTGTACAAGTATTTGATTTACACACCAACAATGCACAAAATCATTCCTTAGAGGATATAATAGAACTTTTAGAAGTATACCATTGAGGGAGTTTGCAGTAGAAGTATTGCTTCGCCTTATAAATTTGTCCTGGTGTAGGGGATATCTGCAATCACCAGTTAAACAAGTAACAGTGTATAACATATTAAAAATTTGTTAGGGACCAATGTGAAAATTTAGGGTAGGATAAAGCATATTAGAATATGCGTCTTGATATTCTTATATAGAATACCACTGTATTTGTTTACACACCAACAATGCACAAAAACATTTTCATATATTTACATTCAGTATAATTTTTTATCAAATCCATTAGAGAGTTTGCAGTAGAAGTATTCAAATTTTTATAACACATGATGATTTTGTCCTGGCGTAGGTAAAATGGAACTACAATGAAAAATGCTCAGGTACTCACTTTTTTAAGAAGTAATTCAGTCACTTAACATTATCATATAAAACAGATATTAATGTTGTTTAGAAGGGGCTAAACACATTAAATGACAACGAAATAAGTGAAGACCTGGAATTAAGTGTAGGGTAAAGCATATCAAAATGTGCATTTTGATATTCTTACTTAGAATACTGCGCTTTATGATGTTTTCTACAATGATTATAATAGGCATGATAGGTGTAATAAACCTTATTTTCATAAAAAAACTTCAAAATTTTATGTTGTGATAATTAAACTTCACTCTTGTGTTCTATGTGTTGAAATTTCTTCATATCATAATCTGACATAAAAATCGTTTCTGAAAAATTAAGCAGCGCTTCACACTATTTTCCATGTGGCTCTAATGCTAATTTTGTTCATAAAGATCAATGTTAGAAATTTTATTTTTTTAGTGTTTTTAGTAGGGGGCGGGAGCCCTGAGGGACAACTGATGTATGCTTTGGAATACCCCGTGATTTTGGTTGAAAGATGTTTAATACAGTGAAAACTGTCTAATACGACACCTGAATAATCCGACTCACTGTAAATTCTGGCGTTACATTTCTTTCCAAATCAAAAACAAAGTATTTGGAAATTTTTAATTAAATTTTTTAAAAATGTAAAAAATTAAACACCCTGTCTATTCCGACAAAACAAAATTTGTCTCCCTGTGCATGTCGGATTAGACAGGTTTCACTGTACTTATTTCGTAAAAGAGCTTCCGTACATTGTTCTAGTAAGTATAAGCTCTCAACTGCTTTTCAAAAAGTTCAGTAATCAGTAAAAATGTACCTCCCATCCAGTTACTTTTTTGAAATTCCCAAAACAGAAACAAATATGTTGTTATAATTTGAAAATATTATAACTAAAATTAATGATATATAAAAATCTAAAAATTACCTAAATTCATACTTGCCGTCCTTTGCTCACCAAAATCATAAAGTATCTATGCGTCTGTAGGGTCTACTCACATGACACGACCGTGTTATCTACCCATCAGGTGCTTTAACCTACTGACCTATCAATAACAATACAGGTTATATTTACTGGTGTCCAGTACTCGATTGTTTACTATTCATATCTGTCTGTACATGTGTACACATTTCCTCTTAATTTTTGTGTCAAACTAAACATCATGTAAACCGTGAATTAGAGCACTGGAAGATATGAAAATAAAGAAATGCTTCTTTTATATTGATGTGTTGTATTTGCGAAGGTCATCGTGAAAATGAACTACAAAGTGAGAAACTTACAGCAATGATCTCATAATAACATGTAAAGTAACTTTTTAAAGTTTGAAGTAATTCTTAATATTAGTTTTAAAATTGTACGTGTGTACATGTACTGCATTTAAGTAAAAGATATATTCGGGTAAAGAGACAAAATTAGAGAACTACAAGTAAATTATATCTCATCCAAACATCCATCCCAAAGACATTGACCAAATGAAATATTATTTCGTATTAGACCACATTTATAACAATTAGCGTCATTAGTATAAACTTACACTGTGCATATTACAATGGACAAGATTTCGGAATAAGTAACATCCGAATAAGGCAGGCTTTACAAAACAAGGGACATATTTGACGAACGGTTTTTAGGGTTTTACTTTGTCCTACGAAATAAGGAGTTAAAAATGTAATAAACATATGGAGCTATAGTACTATAGCATCAAAAGTCTATCCAACCATACAAATCTTGGAGCAGATCTAATGCGGACCTCTAAGATACATGCTGTATCTCAAGCAAAAATGGTTAATACACTGTCTAATTAATTTCATGTTCAGGTATGACAACTTAAAGAATATACCGGTATATTCTTTAAGTTGTTAAGTTATATATATGTATTTATGCAACAAAATACAATTACTTCCTCATAACTTGCTCGTTACAATATTTCACATTAATTAATATATAGCCTACATTATTTTAATATTATATCTAGCAAAGACCAGTTTACCATTATGTCTAGCGTATTTTATTTTACAATTAAGTCTAACCTAGACATTTTTACAATGATATCAGGTCTAGACTAATTTATCATTATGTATAGTCTAAAATATTTTCCATTATGCCTAGCCTAGGCAATTTGGATCGTTAGTACACTATTTCTAGCACATCAATGCATATAGTGTGTATATTGCCAGAAACACATCGATTTAGAGTTAAAGACCCTTTTCTATTTATACCTTCAAACCTAAGGTGCTCATCACCTGTTGTTTCAAAGGTAAATATTCCTTACTTTCCTAAAGTTGAAAAAGTTGCATCTTCCACATTTTAAACATTACTTCAATTTTGAAATAACACAAATATGTTGCAGTTTATAATATCGAAAAACATTGAAAATATGTTGCATCTTCAATGTTGTTTCAATATTGAAAAAAAGTTGAGGATTTGTTAAAACAACTTTGAAATATAGTTGCTTGACGTCGAACCTCCTTTCAAAGTTGAAACAACGTTGCTTGACAGCGGGGTCGAATACGATTTTATGAAAGTTAATGTAAGGAAGAATGGGAACTTCTTTTATCACGAACCCGTTAAAGTCACATTTCTTCTTATGATTTAGAAAAAGTGCCAAGAGTAAATAATTTAATTTCACTTGTATTAAGCAATTTCATTGGCTGAATCATTCAGAGGAACATATAATATTTTGGATAGCATAACTTGCCTACGTCACAATGAGTTACGTCAAAAGCGTTTAACTCCGATTGACGTTACTTTTAAAATAATGCTCAATTTGAAGTCTTTTTCCGGAGGAAATATTGACTCATTGCCTACATTAGAATTAAATTATAAGTAATGAAGCTGATTTCAACTTATGTTATCCGATATAACAAAACTTGGGGCAGTTTACGCTTTCGTAATCTGTCCCAAGTTATGTTATATCGGATAACATAAGTTGAAATTAGCTTCATACCTTAAATGATCATTGAATTGATTTTTCTGAATACGAGAAAATAACACTTAGTCCCTTTTGCATTTTATTTTAATTGGTCAATACAAACATTGTAAGCTACAGTTAATGGAAATGCCAATCTAACAGCTTATATCTGGTCATAATTAGAGTAAATTTTTCTTTTTGCTCATGATTTTGCTCTCTATTGGCGCTTAAAGTTTGTGACGTAAAAATAAATTGCATGCTTTTTACTACCCTTTTCTGTGTTGTGATGATGTAATACTAGTCAAGAAGCTTGTTTTCTTCCAGGGCTAGGTTGTTCAAAAGAAAATTGAATTTAAAACATTAATTAACGCAGAGAAAACACTGTGTTAAAATTTACCATCTTTTAAACAACTGGGTCCAGAGGCCGGGTTACCGCAAAAAGTAAATTTAGAATGTAAATAGGGTAGACTTTACTTTAACTGTCCTTTGATCTACAATATTTGCGCGTTCAGTGGACTATGACGTAACAATTACGTCACTCAACTGATAAGAGAAAAACTTGCTAGAAATAATAAAATCTTTACGCTTCAAATGATAAAAACTTCACGCTTCAAATAATAAAATCTTCACGCTTCAATTAATGTAGGAAAATCTCTCTCACTTTAACGCTTGCATCCGTTACGCTAGAAATAACAAAATCTTCACGCGTCAGATAATGTAGAAAGTCACAATCTTTTTTTTTTTTATTGGTCGAGACGGGGACTGAGTTTTCGTTCCTGTCACTAAAAGGAAGTTATCTTTCCTGTTGAATATAAAAACAAAGTCTATGTACATCTTTATTATTGTTGAAAAGAGAAGACTTCGGAAATAATTGTTTTGAGTTTTTTCTTTTTTAAGTTTCAATCACTATACATTATTATTTTAGGGATGCATTCTTATAAAATGATGAAGTAAGAATAGTAATTATGATCTTGAAGTAAAATTAAAAAAAATGTTAACAAAATAATAAAAAAAAATATTATTTTTTTTACAGCTATATCGTGTCCACATTTGACTGGCAAGATTAATATGGTAAAGTGAATGATTATAATTGGAGGAGAAAATAAAAATAATGTGTACACATTTAACTGACAAGATTATGATTGTTGCAGGGAAATAATAATAATAATGTTGTAAAAAAGCAAGATTTTTAGTTTTGGACGAGATAATTATTTTTGGTATAATTATATAGGAAAAAAATAATAATGTGGGGGTACCCTACGGCTTTCCATACATATGTAATATCTGTGTGTGAACATTTTTAAGACAGTTAGTCTTCAAACACTGAAAGTAGAAAGAGCGAACCTTCACATTCACAAGAAAGAACATAGTAAGTCGGTACTTATTGCATATTTATGCTTCTTTACTCAAAAAAGTGGAAAAGA
>NW_026924900.1:0-24191 GCF_032062105.1 Saccostrea cuccullata
GTAATAATTATCACATTTATGGCCCAAACTCTACTCATTTCTTTAACAACTCTGTTCCATTGCTATAATATTTCATTATTTAAAGATTTTTGTTGCTTGTAATATTTTGTGAGTGAAGAAAAAAATGGTCATAGTGTGAAAAATTGAGGTATTTCCCAAGAAATACTCGGGGGCCGCTAGCTTGAAAATGAGGTCATTGACCTAGTTATTTGAAATTGAAATTTAACACAAGAATCATAGGTGTACAGTGTGCAATAGGTGGTTTTTCGTTCTTATCAGTGGAATTTTTAGTCATCTGAGTAAAGGTATACCTTAAATAGTTACATGTATCAGAAGTGAAATGTGAAGAACATGAATTTATTATAAGACCTGGCCAAACCACACAATTTGATAAAAAGTTGAATATGAATCTAAACAATATTTGCAAATTCCAGAAGTAGAATGAAGTTTCGTTGCTTGATAACTGAAGTTTTGTTTCTATAAAGTATGTGGAAACATTTAAAGAGTTTCTGTACATTTTAAACAATGAATATGACCAAATTACATTAACAGTTTTTGAAAATACAAACCTATATTAACTTATCTACTAGATAAGATTAAATATATCCCCCACTTGAAAAATGGGAGGGTATATAGTAATCTTTATTAATAATGAATAGGTTTGGAAAGACACAAAATGAAAATGCATGATGCAATGTATGCATGGATAATTACAAACACATCTAATAAATAATTATGAAGTATTCTCCTTTAGATTAAGCCAGTAAAATTGGTAAGTTCAATCTTTGATAACCTAATTAATATCCAGGTACATATAATTTCCATATTTCTTTAATCATTACCTGACTTAAATCATTTTCACGCTGACTTGGTGAAAACTAAATTCTTTCAATTTATTTTCTAGAGCTAATGGAAGGATCCTGGACCCTTGCTTGCTTTATAATGGTAATCTTGATGGCGCTTCAAGGAAATGGCAAGGGTGATCAAGTGAATTCGTTGTCAACGCCTAGCACAAACACCGAGCAAGATTTGCAGAGATATAGTTATGATGGTACACCGCGTATGAAAGATGTAGGACAACATGGAAAGCCGAATGTTGCAAGCGATACCTCAACGCCTCAGTCATCATCGGATGACAATCATCAGAAGGACCTTGCCACAACGTACTCTTCCAGACAACATTTTTTAAAAACGATATATAATCAACTGTTTTCCATAAGAGAAATTATTAATAGGGTGTCAAAATGCGCAAATATCTACAAGGAATCTTTCAAAATTTGTGGACTAAGTAGAAAGTATATTTCCGAATCAATCTCTTGTGGTAAAGATGGCATTCTTTCCGTTTTAAACATGAGAAGCAAAAGAAGTTTGTCAATAAATCACGACCTGAAAATTCTATCTACAATTTTAGAGAAAGCTCGAAAACCCTCCCCGAGACTGTACCTTCCTCCTCTGAGATTTAGATATCTGAGGAAAATGCAGGGACGGATAAGGCAAACATATGGCGCTCAACATAAATCAAAAGTGGTGGATCACAAGGGGCGAATAAGTCATAAATATGGTAATTATGATAAAAGTAGAATAGCGAACATGCTGATTCAATTCGGAAAGTGATGCCCGATTATTTGTTATTGAAACGTAGGGATATAGCTAAACTGTGTTGGGATTAGTTGCCTTCTTATCTAAAAACAAAGGAAATGAACATTTGTGCAAATTTGCTGTTAAAGGAAAATTTGAAAATTAGACACTTGAATACGTACAAAATTTGATCTTTTGTTTTTTATTATTCCATTCGCTATATTTCGATGTACATGTTATATACAGTAAGGATGTTTCATCTTCATTATGTGTTCTGTTGCAATTTCAGTTCAACGTTGTACACATGAAAATTAACAAATAGCTAAATTTTACTCAAATTGACATATATTATTATTTGGTAATAAATAAATATTATATTTACATAACATTTATACCTACATAGAATTATTCCGCAGGGTCATACCAGGTAATTCCTTGGAATCACAATTTCTGTTGAACCCACAAGTAGAAGAATACATGTATACATTTCCACAATAAGTAGAAAAGTATTTTAAAGATACAAATGTGTCAAAATCATGTGTTTCTTTAAGTTTTGATATAATTGTATCATAAGATATATAGTATTTATGTGAACAGGTCCATAAAAAAGTCACGTGATCCACATATATAGCTATCTAGGTATTTAAACCTATCACATATAAGTAATCTATCTTTATCTTATACGTGTGGATAATACCGCCTGTTGGATAAACCTATGCTTTATCCACGGGTATATGCTTTATCAATAGCACTTCCGGTTTTGACACGATCCCTCGCTTCAAGATTTTTTTATTGTAAAAATCCTTGCCCTTAGAACATCAATGATAATGAGCAATAATGTCATTAAAAGCAAGAAAAAAACTCGTATATGTCAAAGAAGTATCGTAAGTTACTAGTATTTTATCAAAGAACAGCAGCTCTAATGGCTACTTAGAGAGGGATGTTACCCCCCCCCCCCCTTTAAATCGTATTCAGATGAAGTAAAGCCTAGCTGTTAAGTTGTTGTTATAAGATTCCTTTAACATCTTCAACAATGCTCTCTTATATTATACTTCTTATTCCTACCTAGTTATGTAGGTGTAACTTGCCATGGATCAACAATAAATCTACAAGTTGCCTTGTTTAGCACGTTTTATACTGGTACCGTACAAATAGTTAATTTTCATGATCCATCGGTCCTTACAACGTTTAGTCAGAAGTTCGCCTTATGTAAATTAAAGCTCCAGCAACTGTCATATAATGTTTTCAAAGACGCAGATGGCAAAATTTCTAAAGTTTGAAGATGATCTACTTTCTTTCTAGGCATGTCAACATCAACAGTGCTATTTATCTCATACGACTTTCGTTTTTACAAAACTTTGAGACTTCCCCTGTAAAACTACATGAATGATTTATACAAATATTGTTGACGTACCGGGTATAACTTGATGACGTAGAACATCTATAATGTGTAATTTGATATTGGCTTTATCCAACTCGTTGAAATGGTGTTTATTCGCTCGACAAGCCTCGCGAATTTATACACCGTTTCAACTCGTTGGATAAAGCCAATATCAAATCACACAATATAGATATCCTTTATATATCTGAAGTTAACATGCGATAAATGCCATATAAATTCAGAGTTGCGAATTGCCGCATATACTGAGTACCTCTCAGTTGTTTACATCTACCAGTTATACTCAGTGACGTATTAAAAATGCCAATAAATATGCCGCGTTTGCATTATTTTTTTAATAAAGAGGCAGAATGAGAAGAATGTAAATTGACTTCATTAAGGTATGTTTTCTTCTACTAATCTTGCAAAATTTAAGTTAGAATCTTGTAACATCCTCAATGGTACTCCATTTTTCCGTGCAGCGGAAATGAAAAAGATTTAAGTAGGGGCATTTGGGGTAAGTGGACACATTAAGGGTTTAATTGGAGTCTGAAAACTTCTAACCTAAACCAATCTTTCTTGTAGTATATTACACTCATTGTTCAAAAATCTCTTAGTAATGTATCTTTTTTTTCAATTTAATGCAAATGGATTGAAGAATATGGGCTTCGAAGATTAATTCTAAAAAGTGTTCACTTACCCCATATATTTCTGGGTAAATGGTAAGTTATGAAAAATGTGAAATTACAGGACACATGATCTTTAACTATACAGTAACATTTTTTGTGATTTAATCATGTGCAAAAAAGTTAAAATTAGTTAATTTATTTTCAATTTTCTTTCTTCATAATTGAAATTATTTAATAGCCATTCTCGGTAACCACTTAAACTTTGTTGCCACGCATGGTCACCGATTTTGATGAAACTTCACCCATGCTTAGTACTTGACACCAGAAACAAATATCAAATAAAATTTCGTTGCTATGTGTCTCGGTTGCTATGGCAACAGCCGAAAACGTTTGAAAAATCGAGATTTTCAGCCACTTTAAATCTTGACTGTGGCTTAATAAAAACTAGAAAAAGCAAACAAACCATTCTCACAAAAACATGACACCTTGATGTCACTTATACTGTAAAGAAACTTTTTAGAATATATCTCTAAGTAGGTGGTAACTAAGGGGACATTTGGAATACATTTAAAATGCTGAAATATGCTGAAAAACACTCCGTATTTACTAATGGTAGGTGTTTCATGCTCAAACTCAATCAACGATTTAAGAAAAACAATGAAAATGTTTGACCTTAAGTATATAAGTATAAGCAATATTATTCTATAAATAACTTTTATTGTTGCCATGGTAACACAGTGTAACCATGCAAAACGAGTAACTAAGATTGGGTTAATGCTACTGTCTTGAGGAAAAACATGAAAATTCAAGACTGGCAAATATGCATCCTTAGGACCTTGCAACACCAAAACCATAAGAAAATTGGGTATAATTGCTACTCTACAGTGTTACCATGAAAACAAAGTACCAGTGCTTAAAAGTGAATTATTTTTTGTTGCATTAAGAATTAAATTGCCATTTAATCAAGAAACAAATTAAAGGACTCAGCTTTAATAGTACTAATCTGTTAGAACTGAAGTTGAATATCATATATTGATAAAATTTGATGAATAAAACAGCACTGTTGCTATGGTTACTAAGAAGGGAAAATGTTCGATTTTGTGAACTTTATATCAATATTAAACCCTGTGTGCCAACTTCTTGCATCCACTTAGAGATTGGATGATAGTCAAAATTAAAAGTCAAGTTAGCTGTTAATAAATATCAATCATAAAAGTTTTGGGAATCTACATTTAAGGGTACGTATCCAAGGAAAGAAAATATTTTTCAGGTTTTTAAGCATATATTTTCTGCTTATTTCCATAGCAACGCTCTATTTAAAGAATCTAATCTGAATTTTTTCAAATGGGAAAACTTGGAGCACACCAACATCTTATGAAATTGATCATTAGTTATGAGGAAATGTGCTTTTTTAAAAATATAGGATCAGATTTAAACATACAGAGTGTTACTTTGAAGGCTCTCTGTGGTATAAAAACCTTGGCAACCATTGTCAACCAAAATGAAATATCATATTTTGTTCTTGGTATATGTTTCAAGGCTCTTTTTTCCATTATTTGGTCACATTTCATCCTATAATTGCTTTTTATTTTTATGTGTATGAAATTCAATGAATATTTTTTTTTTACTTTCGAATACTTTGTTACCATAGTAACGTATGTAATAGTTGATTTACCAAGCATGTTTATCAGGCATTTGAGACATCTGACCTTCAACTTTTGGAAACAGTCATTGCCAATTGTTTGCTTTGCCGCAAATGTTCACTATGGGGCTCTAAACATGTTAAAAAATGCCATTTTTCGAACTTTAACACTTGTTGCCATGGTAACTATAAAACATAGCAACCAATTTTTGCCTGATTTCAGTTTAGAGTATCAATGACTTTTATCATAGAGAGTTTGGAGAAATTCTGAGACTATGCGTGCCACAGCTCCTATATAATATTTCAAATCATTACAGAGAATGGCTCTTAATTCTTTGATATCTGACAATGTTTGTTATATTTACTCTTTTTCTTTTCTGAAAAATATTGATATGCATATTTTTTTCTAAATCTAATGGCATTAAATTATTGATATATATATTTCAAAGGCTCAAAACATTCAATTTGTTAAAGTATTTCACACAAAACATTCTGCAATACATAAGAAAGTGGTACACCAAAATAAAGAACAAAAATTAGCAGTGCTTGTCACATACAAAATATTCTAGCTGACGACCATACAAGGCATGATTCGATGTACCAGCCATCACATCTTGTACACTTAATCCAGTCCTCATCATCAGAATCATCGTCGTAATAGTATCCCCCGCAGTAGGAGCAGCAGTTATCAGCATCCTGTACTTCACTGGTGACAGTATGAGAAGAGATATTTTCCCTTAGAGTGGCTTTTAACTTTGATTTAGTCTTCTCTGACTTGTAGGGTCAAGCTGTTCCTTCAATTTTTCCATATCTTTGTTTTTTGTTTCTTTTCTTCACGTTCTTTTTTTCTGATTTCTTTTTCCTTCTAATCCTACTTTTTTTTTAGCTCACCTGAGCCGAAGGCTCAAGTGAGCTTTGCTGATCACATTTTGTCCGTCTGTCTGTCTGTAAACTTTTCACATTTTCGACTTCTTCTCAAGAACCACTGGGCCAAACTAACCAAACTTTCCACAAAGCATCCTTGGGTGAAGCAGATTTTAAGTTTGTTCAAATGAAGGGTCACGCCCTCATTCAAGGGAAGATAATTGGGAATCAATGAAAATTTGGTGGCATGTTTTAAAAATCTTCTCCTCAAGAACCACTGTGCCAGGAAAGATGAAACTTATGGGAAACATCCTCAGGTAGTGAAGATTCAATTTTGTTCAAATTATGACCCCCGGGGGTAGGGCGGGGGCATAATGACCGACCAAAGTTTTACATAGAAATAAATATGAAAATTCTTTAAAAGTCTTCTTCTCAATAATTTCAAAGCCATAATTGATCATATTTATATGGAAGCATCCTCAGGTAGGGCAGATTCAAATTGGTACAAATCATGACCCCGGAGGGGTAGAGCGGGCCGAAATTGCCGATAAAAGTTTTACATAGAAATATATACGAAAATTCTTTAAAAATCTTCTTCTCAAGAACAGCAAAGTCATTATTGGTCATATTTATATGAAAGCATTCTCAGGTAGTGTAGATTCAAGAGTTCAAATCATGACCCCCGGGGGTAGGGCGGGACCACAATGGCCGATCAAAGTTTTACATAGACTTATATAGAAAAATTCTTTAAAAATCATCTTCTCAAGAATAGCAAAGCCATGATTGGTCATGGGACTACTTTTGGATTTAAAGTTTTCAATAATAAATAAATTTCTACTTTTTCTTAGCCAGTGCTCAGGTGAGCGATGTGGCCAATGGGCCTCTTGTTTCCTCCTTGTGTCTTGTTCCATTGATGAATTCATTCTCTATTATACATCTTGCACCAAGCACTTCTTTAGTTTTTTTTCAACAGGTTCTTTAACAACTGTGGGAAGTAGAAGTGATTTTTTAATTTCTTCTGAGACCAATCTAATTAAAATTAGATCCTTTGATCCGCTCACCTAAGATCGCTAAACAAAGGATCTAACAACTGCGCGTTAGGGGTCACCTCAGCATGACCTAAGATGTTGACCAATCAGAACGTCGCCTAGTAAAGCTTCGGTACGGTTTGGTTCTATCGGAACTTACGTATCTTTTCTAACGAGTCCCGGTAAATCCGAGTAAGCAAAACAACATGGCGGCGGCCATAGTCTCCTCGCCGAGAACACCACAAAGGGTGTACAGCCTGACTAATATATGTTGTTTGTGTGGCTTTTCTTTTGTTGTGAAGGAGATAGATAAAGAGGGCAATGTTCAGTTCAAGAAATTATTCCGATTGAAATTAAAAATGACAGACGAAAAACGAAATGTGATTCAGCAAGTGATACCCATATCTTCAAGTGCTGAAGGAGTATGTGTGAAATGTTTCGGTAAGATTGAAAAAATAATTAAGTATAGACGGGAAATTGATGGCATTATATCACACTTTGAAGAAAGCATGAGGAGATACAAGTTGAAAACAACACCAAGATCAACAGCAAGGAAAAAACGACTGCTTCGATCACCAGAGGTTAGTTTGTTTTTTTTGGGGGGGGGGGGATCACTTCTACACAGATACAATAAAGCCCAAATAAAGCCTATGTGTTTATGCTTCAAGTTTGCACGTTATATTGCATAATCAGACTCGCCATGTAAAACTACTGAACACTACTGTGTTGTAATTGATAAGATTTCTTACAAACATGACAAAAAGTATCACATACATTCTGAAATATTTGAGTTGGAAAATATATCAAAAACACATTTAAAGTTATATATAAACATATATACTTTTTATTTTTGTCGAATGAAATGCTCTAAACTCTAAGTCAAAAGTATTCCATATGCAGGTGTCTGCACCAGAACTGAAGAACACATGCAGGGCAGACATTACCAATACACACCATAATGTCACTCAACCAATTCACACAGGTATGTTGTAACTTTTACATAATTTGATAAATATTTCATTGTAAAGTGAACTAAAAAAATGAATAGATTCCACTTGTATATACATGTATATAGGCTAGTGCAGGTATGTACACCAGTGTTTGCACTGGTACATGCACATTGTGATTGTTTAAAACATGTTTTTAAGGTCACAAGTACACAGACATCAAGCCAGCAAGGAAGTCCCTAAAGTTTGTTGATGATGTTCGTACAGTTCAAAATTCCAAAGAAGGTAATATTATTTATTAATGATAATCAAAAATACTGAAAATTGAGAAAACTAGTGCTTAGTTTTAATGACATGTATATATCAACATCTTTGTGAATGATATTTCTGAGGATCATTTTATTTCAGAGATGCAACAGGATTCCTCAGTCTGTTCAGTAACCCAACATCAAAGAAAGCTAGGGGATTGTCTAGTTGTAGTAGGGGTGAATAAAAAAGATATTATACTTAAGAAGGTTCGATCCTGTGCTTTTGAACAGATTTTTGTTTGGACCTCTACTTCTAAAATTCTGCATCATAGTTTAGTTCTTACAATAAATTTGGATTCTTCTATGCCAATTAAACTATATTCAATTAAAATCCCACAATTAAATTCCAAACTAAACACATTAACTGAGGAACTATATCTTGTGGCAGAAGGTTTTTTTAGAAAGAAAATGATGATGATTTTTAATTAAGCTATGTGTGTAGATACTAAAAATATACTTGACAAAAAAAATCTTAAGACTTTTTATAGCAGGATCCAACCTCCTTAATGCCTTTCATGCATGTCTGGTTTGTAAAAAGATATAAAAAAAATTTTATAATGTCATACTAAAAAAATCATGGTCTGTTGGACAATTGACATTTTAATGATACAATATGTACTACATCATGTATCTGTAAAGCATATAAGTTTGTATGCAATGTACATGTATAATGTGTCTTGCACACTTCTGCTGTATTGGTGTATATTGGGGGTACAGTGTATATTTAAATTGAAAGAATTTTGCATTAATTTATAGATTCCTGAAGATATTCCACCTAGTAAACTTATTCATTCCAAGGAGTTAGGTACGTATTGCACAATGTTGATTACAATTTAATTATATTAAACAAGTGAAAATAAAATGATGATTATCTTGTATAACTTACAAGACATATCCATGCATCAAGATTGCATGTCTGCTGATGAACAAAAGTTTAAATTATCCAAATTATTCAAAAGATGCCTGTATTCATTTCAGTAAAACCACTCTTAGATGGCACTGTTGAGGTTGAAGCACTTTCTGATGATGTTATAATTTTCATGTATTTTGATGTGATATATAATTAGTTCATTCTTTAGTTTAATAAAAAATTTAAAAATAACAATAAGAAAAGAACAGGGCTATCTTATTCTTCTGCATTTTAGATCTTTTAATGAAGGAACTAATTGTTACATTTTATTGATGTTTATTTTGAATTATACTTTTACTAATATATTTTATACCTTTAAGTGCTTTGGTTTCATATTTCGAGTTACAAGTTTGTTCGATTTGTTTGTTAATTTCTGTTCTTGTTTTCAGAAAAATATACATGATTGAAGTTAAATGTTGACTGTTGTTCTATTTATGATTTTTCCAACAATTACTAAATTAAAGGTATGATGATCTTATTTTATAACCTAAGATATTTTTATTACAGGAATTTCAGCTAAAAAACTTGTCAATGCCAAGCATTATGAAAACACAAAATATGAAAGTACAAAAAATTATCTGATATTGAATATTAAAGAAACTGAGTTTAATTTGTGTAAATACTGATGTCGGATTAAAAAAGAAAAAAAAATACAACTAAAGCCAGTAATCTTTTCATATGTCTTAATGAAGTGATATACAAGTTATGCCTTTAATACTATGTACATTTTTCTATAGGTGTCGATCAATTATCCCAGTGGAAGGAAATCTGTTCTAGTCACCTCTGATTCACACAAAGTGATTTGCAAGGCCATGGTTGACAATGAAGGTGGAGTGGACATGTCTATTGTTAATACACTTAGTCAGACAAATCCAAATGCTTTGGTGAAGGGGATTTCCAAAGTTGTTGAAGAGGAATGTAGTAAGGCATGTCATCGAGGTTCTGGTGCATGTCTCC
This sequence comes from Saccostrea cuccullata, assembly GCF_032062105.1. Lineage (NCBI taxonomy): Eukaryota > Metazoa > Mollusca > Bivalvia > Ostreida > Ostreidae > Saccostrea > Saccostrea cuccullata. Next base: position 10,242 of record NW_026924900.1, read on the forward strand.
AAAGTAAAGACTTTGAACATTTCTTAAGCTTTAAATGGGATACTTTTCACGAAGATCTCCAGGAAAGATGTCCTCATACTATGTCAGTTATTTCATCAACTGTACAAAACCCGCCACCAGTTAGTTTAAGCAAATCTTTCTTTCATATCATGTTTGCCAGTGCTTTACTGTTGCATGGCAGGAGTCAAGAAATGTCTGCCTTTCAGTATATATTAGCATTTCTCCTTGCTCGTGGTGGATGTACTTTAAGGGTAAGTATCACCATATTATATTTAGATATTAATGCATGAATTTTTAAAGTTGAAAGAAATACATGTAAATTAGAATTCTTTCAAATTTGAATGCCCTGTGTACTTTGAAGAACCATAATTATGTTATTGTATTGAAAATTAGATTTTATCTAGTATATTTAATGATTATTATGAAATTAAATGAAATTTATCTTAATATGCATCCATTTTTTTTTTTCATGTCAGACCATTGAAATACTTTGCAAGACTGGATTATGTGTTCACCCACAAACACTCCAAAACAAACTTACTAGCTGGAAGGACAAGTTAGATGAAGAACTTAAAGTCCTAAAGGTAATTCACACTCAGTTTTAAAAGGTAAATATAATTATATTTTTTTATATACAAAAAATTAGAAAATTAAACATATGATTAACATACATATAAGTGTTTAACTCATGTTTAAACTGTTAACACTCAGTTTAAGAAACATGTTTGTTTATAAGTGAAACACAAAATGTTTCCCTCGTGAAACTTATGTGACACATAAGCTTAAGCAAAAGGGTATACTGTACATGTATATTGAGATTCTCTGAGTTATTGTTTTTAGTAAGCTTTATTACTATTGCTATTGTTTTTAGCTCACCTGAGCGGAAGGCTCAAGTGATCTTTTCTGATCACATTTTGTCCATCTGTAAACTTTTCACATTTTCGACTTCTTCTCCAGAACCACTGGGCCAATTTCAACCAAACTTGCCACAAAGTATCCTTGGGTGAAGGGGATTCAAATTGTTCAAATGAAAGGTCACACCCTCTTCCAAGGGGAGATAATTAAGAATTAGTGAAAAATTAATGGCATCTTTTAAAAATCTTCTTCTCAAGAACCACTGAGCTAGAAAATATGAAACTTTTGTGGAAGCATCCTCAGGTAGTGTAGATTCAAGTTTGCTCAAATCATGACCCACAGGGGTAGGGTGGGGCCACAGTGGGCGATCATAGGAATATATAGGAAGAAATCTTGAAAAATCTTCTCAAGAACCACTGGACCAGAAGAGTTGAAATTTATGTGAAAGCTTCATTACAAGTTTGTTCAAATCAAGAACCTTAGGGGTAGAGTGGGGCCACAATAGGAGATCAAAGTTTTACATAGGAATATATAGGGAAAAAATATGCTGCTGAAGAACAGTAGGGCCATAGTGACTCAGGTGAGTGATGTGGCCCATGGGCCTCTTGTTTGTAATGGGGAATGAAAATTTTGCTTTTCTGAATGTAGATGAAATGGAAAAAGAAGGAAGAACCTTTAGCTAAGTATCAACTCGTAGGTGACAATTGGGACAAGGAGATTCTTCCCTCCTATCGCACAACAGAGAGAAAAACCCAGAGTCTTCATTTATTTCAAGTCTATGCTATTGTTGACCGATACACTCCCAGAAATCCACTTGGGTCAGACGGATTCCAAGACAATCTCACTTACATCCCTTCTATCTCATAGCAAAAGCTACTCCTAAAAGAGCTGAAATTCATCTTTGCATCGGCCATCATCAGAAATGTTCCTAAAGTTGCCAAGTGCTTCAACGCAATATATCCAAAACATTTAGAGCACAAACATAGCCATTGTGCTGGGATAAAAACAACACAGGTACTAGCTTTTAAACATGGATATTTTAAAGAAGTGTACTTTATATGGTAACTGAATTGCCAATGGATCATTCTTTTTCAATTACAAATAAACAATAATTAGATTTTTGTCATTATTTTGTAGTATTCTCTTGGACTTTTTGATACCAATGAAAATAAAACGGATGAAATGATTCGCCTTCTTAAATTTCTTACTGATCAGTATGTCCCAACTGAAAATGAAGAAGTTGTTGATGCCGTTTTTTTTGGAGGTAATGTTAGCCACAATTAATGTAACTTTACATCTTAAAGATAATGGAATGTAGCATTACAATATTTGTCATAAATAAAGTTTATTCACAAATAAAAACATCAGTGGTAAACACCATCAAAACTGATATGAAAAGGAAATGATAAAAAAAAATGATTCTTGTGGAAACTTAATAAAATTCATGCCTCTATAGAATTTTTTCTTTAAGGTGACCGTCTAACTGACGAGAGAGTTCAATGTGCACAAGTTGCCCTCAAAGATTCATTAACGTCGAAAGGTAGATTAGAGGGATTCATCTCCAAAAGTGAAGATTTTCATCGACTGATGAATTTTCTTGAAGTAAGTGGCATTTCATAAAATCCTGTCAGATTCGTACATGTACAAATGTAACTAAAACAGTAACCAACATGGCAGATGCATGAAAAAAAATACTTCAAGGTTGATCATGGATATGATAAATTATTGTATATTTTTCAGGCAATTTTCAAGTTAACCTACAGTTCTGACCTAGCAGGGGAACCATGCACAATGCATTATTACAGAAACCTACTAGGGCATAGAAATGCAAAGGGAAAAGTTAAGAATGCATATAGAGCATATAAGATGCTATATTACACAGTTCTCGATGCTATTTGTGTTGTTCTGTTCCTAGACAAGATGGGGTCTGTAGATATAGCCAATATATCTCTACCAAACCTTTCAGAATTGTCATCTTGTGATAAGATTCAGTGGCTGAATGACTTGTGTGAAGAGATTATTGTAAAATGGTTCTTTGATGACAAAGAAGATGTGATGGAGGAAATAAGAAATGATTTACAGGATGCACAAAAAAACTACTGGACAGCAACATTTAACAATGGACGCTTTAAGTGTCATCACTGTGATAAGGATTACAAAAGAGTTAGCTCTCTAAAGGCCCATGAGTCAGAAAAACATGGTGTTTCATTGAGCAGAATGAAAAAAGGAAAACATGTACAGAGTGATGAGGTTCAAGACTATGTTTTGATGCTATTCAAGCTGGTCATGCTTCATAAAAATTTTGATGATGGCGTTGATATGGGGGATGGTGGTCGATGTGTCCGTTCGGCTAAGTACGAGCTTCCACTTTACCATAAAACCCAGAAGATTAAATATTCCATCTCCTCCATACATACAACAGCAATGGCATCAGGACTTTTGACTCCAGACCAAGAAGAGCGTTTCATAGTTAACAGATATGTAAATCTTCAGGGAGGAAAGAATAACAACATTTCACTAGACGAGTATATTGAAATGCTAAATCGTGACAGTAAGGCTGCATGCACAGGCCATCAGACCAAGGAAAGCATTTTAAGGCATTCAAAGGAGTATCCATTACTTATCCAGCTTACAAACCAGTTTGAGCAGGCAAGTGAATTTGGAAACAGAAAAGGATTTCATCACCATCCCTCTTACCTTTTAGATGTTCAGAAGGTTGTCAAAGATTTGTTAGACCATAACTTTCTAATTCGAGATGTAAATAGGAAGTTAAGCAAGAAGCTGCCTGGATTAGATAGAAATCCGTTTTTGAACTGTTCACGAGACCTGTCAACATTGCTTCACCGGCATAAACCATCGTCACCATTTGGGCGACTTAGAGATTGTCGATTTTAAAATCTGATTTCAATATTCAATGGACATTTTAAATGTTAATATTTGAATGCTTTTCATGATATTTATTCATCAGGTATAATTCCCTTTTTGAATAAAATTAACACTTTGCTATACATGTCCATTTCTTTTACAAGCAGTCTTCATTGTACATGTTGTGCATATCCAAAAGTGCAATTTTCAAAATTTTAAGAGACGTGCATGTATGCTATAATTTAAAGTTATATATATTACACAATGTGTATTTTCTGTGGAATTTCTAATAATTTAAGAAAGTCTGAAATACCATTTATTCACTCATAAGAAGTTTAGAGTTGTAAAATTCTCTGTATGCAAATACGATTTTGTATTTATTTGGTGACAGACTGTTAAAGTTATACCATCTGAAACTAGATAAATTGTGATACATTTAATGATGCATGACTTCTACTTATTTATTACTGTATACAGTATTAAAATCCCCCCCCCCGGCAGGTATACTGAAAATCATTTTCACCTGGTTTGTTTCCAAAAGCCAATTTTTCACAGTATACATTGTACATGTAATATTGATATTTTCGAATTTGTACATTTTAAGTTTCTGCTAAAAAGTATAACAAACAACGTTCAGATTAAGAAGATTGTTGAAATTTTATAAAGTTTGGTTATAAAATTCACAGCAAAGGCAAATCAATAGTACACAAATGTTTATTAGCTAAAGATCTCAGAGGAAATCATTAGCATCTCATAGGTCTCAGAGATGGTAAAAGTTATTGAAACCCGGTGCGCAAATCTTTTGTAAGCAATCTGATGATACACAATTACAGGAACACAACAAGCAAGTTTTACAACTATATATATGAACTTGATCAAGGAATTAAATTCAAATCATCAAAATCAAAATCAGAGAGATCTTCAGTACTGTCTGAGTCTTCAGTATCGTGTCCTGAATCTGTATTTCCCACACACAGTTTTTCAAATGGCAGAAGAGCACAACTTCCACACGAACAGCTCTCTTGGCAAATATCACAGCAGGTACAGTCTCCAGTGCTGGATTTGAGATCATCCAGATCATTCTCTCTGAGAAATGGTTCCATCATCAGAATTCTTCTGCATGTGTTCTCTTTATAAAGTCTCTTCACGTCAGAGTCACACTGTTGCAGGTGATGAGAGTTGTACATAAGTACGGCTATAGACTTCTCACCCCCCCTCCCTGCACGTCCAATTTCTTGAACGAGATCGAGCATTGAACAAGGTGGGCCATATAAAACAATGTTAGACAGACCCTTAAAGTCCACTCCCATACCCATTGCATTTGTGGATATGATGATCCTCAGTAGGCTCTGCTCATCCCTGATAGATAACAATATTCTTTCCTTTATAGAACTCTCCGTCTCAGAGTGAAACATACCAATGAATGACTCAAATTCTTTGGACACCTCATCATTTATGTAGTCATAGATCTTCGCTACATCACTAATGGACTTACAGTATATAAGTGTTTTTGGAAACAAAGCTCCCAGTTCCATGAGACCATCCACTAACCATGTCCATGCCATATCAATGTCACCGGGAACTTTTTTAACACTATACTTGATGTTCCTCTTGTCAGGGGATTTATACACGTATGTGTGATGATTCAAGGCTAAGGCTTTGATGACTCGTCTCTGTATTTTCTGTGTACATGTCGCACTCAGAGCCAACAAAGGAGCACTAGGGAACAGGGATCTAAGTTCTCCCAGCTCACCAAACCACCGTCGGAATGCTTTCTTCCCATTTTGTGCATCATCATCTCCCCTAAAATATTTCAAGAAAATTGTTAGGGAAGATTTCTTCTTCCATTTCTTAATATTAAGAAGGTAACTCAGAGTTATTTAAATTTTATGAAAAGCGTATTGGAACTGCTTCTACTTGTACCAACAATTCTTATTATAGCGAGCGCAGCATCACTGCGAGCTCCTAAAGCAATGCCTGAGGGAAGAGAAAATTTGGACTGCTGCACATTGATTCAATAGAATTTTTTTCCGCAGTACCTATGGACCCACAATGCACCGCTTTCAGTTTTCTAAACTACGTTCTCCGACAACCAAGGAAAAATTCACAAATAAAAAAAGAAACTCGTCTTGCTTTAATGGAAATTGCAGATATAAAACAGATTAAATGCTCACCATTAAAAAAACTTTCACTTTTTACACTCATAAAGGAAACAAAATTAACATACAAATGATGTGACGTCACAGTCTAGACCGAGTGCATCTGACCTTTAACCTTCATGAGTCTTGTGTGGTTTGAAGAGGCAGATCTAGAAATGGTTTTTAAAATATACAAAACTGCCCTCGCTCCAACGGTCGCACCATCAAACATATTAACTGACTACTTACCATGTGGAAATCAAATGAAATTCATCAATGACAATAGCAGATACATCAAGATGTTGCAGCTGTTCCCTCCATTCACCCAGTAATGACTCGGGACTCCCATACACAACATCAATTTTCCCATCCAATATCTCCTTGTCCAAATCAGGAGTTTGACCTATTAAATAGAATATTTTATTTCAGAACCTAATTATATCGAGTAAACTGCCAAATTCAAACAAAATGCTTGCACATTATGAATTACCATGTTTGCATATTTATTGATTCAACTCTCATCTGAGTCACTGTGGTTTGTTTATCAGGTCCAGCACAATCTCTTGATTTAGCCATATAGCTTGAAATAGGTATGTAGCTTTATTAAGCTATTCAGAATAGCTTGATAAAGCTATTTATATGCACTTTTTCACAGAAATGGTTTTTTAAAGAAATAGACAAAAAGTCGCAAGTTTGTGATTACTCATATTTGTACTATGGACTTTCAAAAAAGCAACCCAAATGAAAGATAATTTTAACATTGCAGCTTTTGAACACTTTTAAGCAAAAGATGTATTTCCATTGTTTGGGTAACTGTACACCACTTTGTGTGCATTGAGGCATGGATAAGTATGATTGCTTCATATTGTGCTGAATTATCACCAATCAATTATCTTTACCTCCTTTATAATTTCATTCCAGAAGTAACTGTGTGGTCATGAATCAATTGCCTTAGAGAGCCCCAAAACTTTTAGAACTTTGAGTGCAAAGTCTATGAAAGAGACGTGTTTTGATTAGCAATTTTCACATGCATTGTTTACAGAACAGTTCAAAGTTCCAAACTATCACTGCATTAAAGTTAGAATTTTTATACCTACTGAAAAAATTACACAAATTTAGAAAAAAAGTATGATGAAATACCTAAATCAAGCTATTTTAAATAGCTAAATCAATCTATATAGCTATTTCAAGCTATATAGCTAAATCAAGAGATTGTGCTGGACCTGTTTATTTATTGTTTTACGTCTGATGTGAGAATTTTTACATTTTCGCACAAATATAAAACATTCCCAAACATCAATGAAGGGCTTTAAGTTCAAAGCTTTACTTAGCACGCAGGGCTTTTGAGCAGTGAGGAATCTTGAGCGTGTCAACTTCACGACTTGCAATAACCGGAATTTCCTCAAAGTGTTAGTGACGAGTTAGTCCTCGTCTCCCTCATTTCATTATTTATGAATATATATAATTACAAAATAATATTAAAGCCAAATACCTTTATATGCCGCTGTCAAGCCTTTAATTGTATTTGTTCTATCCACTTGGTCTCTCATTAAAGACACAAGCGGGCAGCACACCAGAACCATGCCGGTACGACCCATCTCCTTCTGAACAAGCGGGAGAAGTTGAAAAGGCAATGATTTGCCAAACCCTGTTGGTAAAACTGCCATACAGTCCCTCTTTTCCACAAGGCTTTGCAATATTTCCACCTGTTCGCTCTTTAATTTAATATCCAATTCTCTCTCAACTTTACGTATGGGCGCAGCCATTTTGCTTGTATAAGCTAGAAGCTGTATAAAACACTCTTACTCATTGGTCGGATGATGACGTCACATACCAATTTTCATTGGCTGTATATTTTTTTCAAAAGGTCATGCTGAGGTGACCCCTAACGCGCAGTTGTTAGATCCTTTGTTTAGCGATCTTAGGTGAGCGGATCAAAGGATCTAATTTTAATTAGATTGTTCTGAGACTGACGAGGAGCTCTGTTGAACCTGGGTTGGCTGACCAGTAGATAGTGTCATGTTTTCAGCTGATGCAATCCCTTTCTTTATGCAACATTTTTTATCTCTTGACATTGATCTTGAGTTTGACTTGTATTTGCAAAACTCTTGTGACTGAAGCTAAAACAGAAGTTTTTGGTGGCCCAAATGCTTCTGCAGGAAAAGCCAGGGAGTTGAAACGGAAACTACCTGTGGCTCTAAAACCTCGAAAGATATTTACCTTGTTCATTTTTACATGATATGCATGTGACAAAAATCAGTAGAAGTCATAACTGGAAGTTTGATTGCCGGGATTTCAAAAAAGATTTGCAATGATTGTAGTAAGCCCAAAACACTTCTGCCAAGCGGATGTGTCCAATGCGTTTTGTTGGGCTGTAAACAGAATATTTCAACATCATTGGCTTTCTTCCTTCAAAAAGATGAAGTGTAAAATGAGAGGCATTACCATCCACTATCAGTGTACGAAACTCTTGAAAAATCGGGTGGACCAGCAGGGCTGATTACTCAAAAATTTTGTCAGCCCTGATGAAAACCAGCAAGCCCGCAGTTAAATGTAATAAATATTATGAGTACTGAGTACAGACTAAGTGCTCTTTATTGCTTAAAGAGGTTTGGGGTCAAAAAATTAACCATCAGATATAACTTAATATTTTAGATATGATATCCTATCATTTGGAAAAGAAAAAATTCAGATATTTTAGCTTTAAAATTTGAGCATTTTTCTTTTTCTTTATGTGGAACTCTTCTTCTAAAGGAGATCAAAATAGTATGGGCACAACCACCCAGCCCCTTTCAATGATTAATCTGAAATTAAAACATACAATAGAAGTTAAGCTGAGTTTCTGATTTTATTCACAATTGCTTGCATATTTGAATTTGAATCGTTCAACATATTCACTTTCTACATCAGAATCTTCGTTCAAATCGGAGAAATCAGAGTCGTCTATTTCAACTTCAGGATTGCCTTTTGGCTGATCTTAAACATCACCTTCACAGATACATGATGCCTCAAAAATCTCAGACACAACAGCACTACTGGTACATGAAATTCCCTTTTTCTTTCTTTGCAAAAACTCTGGTCTCCTGGATCCGTTTTTATTCCAGAAATCAACTGTAATGGATGGGTCAAAATCACAAATTTCCGAAGAATGTAGATTTTTTGGCCATGAGCATAGTCATTGTTATACTCTTCAGCTTGTTTCTGTACTTGGTTTTCATTGTTGTCATTTTTGAGAAATTCTGATGTCCCTGCTGGTATTGAGAGAATCAGGTGGAAGAGGTCCAATATATTTGGACATTTCTCATAGAAAAGTTGATTTCCTGGCATGTCAGGGTGGATACTGTATGGCTAAAGTAATTTTTAAGAAAACTTTCAATTGTTTATTGCATATATCACTGGATACATCATGGGCAAATTACATGAGAACTCCATAAATTACAATTTTTTCTTCTTTTTTTTTTAATTATTAAAGGTGGCCGATGACTTACTTTTCATACAACAGCTCATTAAGGTTTGTCCATTCTAACTCAATGTGTGATGTTTCTACTCCAGCAGCTTTCAACATTTCTTCATAATGATCAGCAAATTGTGATAAAGACTCATCTCCAAAGTCTGATATAGATTTATTTTTTTTTTATATACAAGTGTTATACAGTATATACATTAATTAGTGAAGTGGAAATAATGTGCCAGCTGTTAAAAAGGTCAATAAGTGAACAGTCGACCGAGCTGAGAAAATCTCACTAAGTATAAAACAAATTATAAATAGGAAGCTATTTCCTAGTAAAAAGTTCACTAAGAAACCTGCATTATTGATTAATGATTAGCATGGTGAAAAAAAATCATATGTTAATATTATTTAATTAACACACACCAACAGCATCTTCAAATGTTTTGAGGCCAATTGCCAAAATCAGCAATTCGTGTACATTTCAAAATTCTCTCATCCACATCACTAAATCTTTTTTCAGACAATCTGTCAAAGCACAGATAACTCTGAGCATTTAGGAACTATGTTGTGCTGTATCCTATTGTAAAAGTAACCCCTGGAATCCATTGTCACTGTCTAATATTGACAGTCTGATGCTAGACGAAAGAGTCGAGTGGTCAACCACAAAAAGTTGTTGCCTTATCGAGGTGATGATCCACCCAAATTGATCAGGAAAGTTGCTATGGAAAGGAGAAAAAAAGGAAAATTAGACTGATCATTTTTTATTCTCTGTCATGCTGTTTATAATGTTTATATTTACATGATGCAATGTTTATATTTACATGATGCAAGTCTAAATATTGGTTCAAATAAATGGGGCATTCTTCTGATTAGAATTTACATATAACTATTAAGAAAGTATATTTTTGTATATAATAATGTTATATTATTGTTAATAAAAATCACATGGTTATTTCCATGTTTCTATTTCAGAGTATTACTCTTTATCAATTTGCAGTATGTCGTTGATGACCACAGCCGGCAGAAGAGGCAGAGTGTCGAGTTGTCGAGTTGTGTTGTTTGCCCGTATCGAGGAGAGAGACACACGATCATGAAACATGTTTATTCCAAACACCTGATCATAGACGAGTAGCCCTACCGGTGTATCTTATGCCAATTTAGTCACTAAAACTATACCAACTTCATTAGTCATATAAAGTGGTCAAGATTCACCTTTCCAAGGCTTCTTCAGTAGCTATGTACTTGCTTCAGGGTCTAGAGGAAATACGGCCAAAGAGCAAGGTTGTTTTTTCAATGATTTAACAGTGGTTCATCGAGGAGTCCAGGAGATACTGAGAGAGTAAGAGAAGGCCTATGGTTCTTCCACTTCCCCAGCTTCCCTGATCATCTGTCCAGTGCCACCCTACGGTAGTACCACGTGCATCTCTGCCATTACCATCTGTGTCATCAGTTCCTGTTATTTGGTGGCTTCATCTACAGCTCCTGCTTTTGTTGTGTCTGTCTCACCTTCTGCTGTGCCTGTCTCACCTTCTGCTACATGTATACCCGCTCCATCCAAGATCACATTACCATCACTCAACTCATAAGAAGCATCCACAAGAGACATTCTTGCTTATCATAACTATTTACTTGGTTAGTTTATTCAATACTCAGGAGCAGAGAAGAAGCTTTTCAAAGACCATTTTCAAAGACTGGAACAGAAATCCTTACCCAGTGACCATAATATTAACAATTTGTAAAGATGCAATTTTGCCCATCATAACTGTGTACTTAGTTTATATAATTCCTAGAAGTAGAGAAGAAGATTTCCAAAGAAATAATGTACTTTCACTATATGACATATAGTGACCCACACTAGCACCAGAACACCTGACTCTTGGGCCATGCATTTCACAATTTTGCTAGAGGGTTCAATGCTTATTACAATTATGCCAACAGTTCGACTGCTTGATGACCAGGAGTTAAGAAGATTTGTAATGATTGCATCAATTTTGGTGGTATTAGCCCCTCCCCTCACGTCCCAGGGGGGCAGTTACCATGAAATTTGTAATTAGTTGTGTTCCTCTTTCCCATAGGTGCTCTATGCTAAAATTGGTTGAAATTGGTTGAGTGGGTTTAAGGAAGAAGCTGAAAATGTTAACACACGACAAAGACGACAGACGAAAACGGATAGCAATAGGTCACCTGAGTGAATCAGATGACCTAAAACTGTATAATTAACAAACTAGTCGAGGAAAAACTACTGTCCGAAAAATAAAAATATCTTTGTTCCTCTTGTGCAAACAATGGCTATAAAAATCTAATAGACATCAGTTTTTATTTAAGTATCGAATATATATTTCTTTCGGTAGTAAGTGCTGAAAACTGGTTAAAAGATAGAAAAAGTTTTATTCTTTTACTTTTCTTTGCAGTCATTGGTATAAATATCAATGTACTCTCAAAGAAAGAGATATTTAACTTGATTTTTAGTGTGGAACATATGTTTTCCTTATTTAGCAAAAACCTATTATCGTACTTCTTTTCTGGTAGTCGAAGTGCAGTGTGAATTCAATAGCTGTGCCTGCTGCTAACTACCGCACCCTTTTATTTTGGTTTGGAGACCAAGCATTTGATACAGTAGCAGTAGATGATGCAGCAGATTGATACAGTTACGTATTTTGACAAGAACCAGACACTTGCTAGAAGCTGCCGTGTTCATAACGAAAATAAAGCAATTCTTTCTGCAATTACCACTTTTGTTCATTTCTTGCAAAATACCCAACCTTTTTACAAGAGAATCCTGATCTTTCTCCAAGGATATGGCTGCATTCACAGTCTTGTAACACTTTCCTCCAATCTGCTTATTAAGAAAAAAATTCCAATTTCTTTCGATATTAAATTTAATCATTATACTTCTGCTTATTTTTTCCCATATAATATAAGATCGTTAGATATGACTAATTCCATAGAAATCATTATGAATGGACTAGTTCCAAGCGTTATTCATGTGAGCTAATCCCTGCTTAGAAAGCTAATTCCCAGGTCTTAATCCTCAATATTTTACATAACTGTTATTTAGACTATTATCCATAAGTTCGACCAGTGAGCTAATCCCTGCTTTGAAATCACGCCGAATCCTGAATTTAACGTCTGTATCGTTTAATAAAACAGTTAAAAATACATCATTGCGAGAGTAAGCAAGACTCTTGTTCCCCTCGGCCAGGAATATTTCCCTCGGCTTCGCCGAACTGGTATCTTGCTAACTCCATCATCATATATACTTTAACTGTATAGTGAAAGCCGTTTTCAGATATATATATTATAACAGCAGAAGGAAAGATTAACAGGTGCTACAGATTCCATCCAGGAAGCCATCTACCGATGAAAGAGAGTGAGGGAAGATGAGGATAAGCATGCGAAATCCAAGATTCAGCATCATCGATATGATTTTATAAAGCATAAGCATCGTGGCAAACCCAACATTGTAATAGTTAATCCTGTGACAAATCCTTGTTCTTCTCATGGGTCAAAGAAGTGCTGACTACCATCAAAGGTTCGACAATTGGCGGCTCTAGAAGGTGGACGGATGTTAGGTGCGATGGCCTCCCAATGCGAGTCGAGTGATGAGGGAGCACTTTGAACTACAAGATATTCTTTTGCAGCCTGACCAGGTTCACTTTGAAATTAACGTGACCAAAGGTACACAGTTATATTACAATAAAAAATTATTTGCATGAAAAAAAAAATCAATGCAACACTTTAATTCTTACATATGAAATACATATACTGCCTTTTACGACTTTTTCAAAACATGACGTAGACCTAAATGTATTGCGTTTATTATATTTCAATTTGAATAGAAAATATTAATAAGCAAAAATCTCTATATTCTATTAAGAGTGTACTTTAATATTAAAAACGAGATTAATAAAGACAAATGGTAATCTAATACGTAAATTATTTGCATTATCACTGAATAAAATGATCGCGCACCGATATTGAAAAAAAAATACTTTAAAAGTATAGCTTCATTTGCGTGTGCATTAAACTGACCTGTTACATGCTGTTCAAAATTAATTCTCTTATGAGAAACATCTACATCTATTTGGGGTCTTTTTATCGAAAAAAAAAAACGACTAATAAATAAAAAGAAGCATAATTGCATACATATATCACGATGGAATATGCATTAAAACTATATACACTTGTACATGTATATTAAGTACTTTAAACATCCATCACGTTTCACTCAAAGTCCTAGGTGCACAAGTCCTATCTACAGAAAGAAATAATTGAGAAATATCGAAAATGTAAAGTAAATACACGTAATTCATTATTTCTGGATTCATCGTAATTCATGCATATGTATTATGGGCTCCGGAAGCAACTTTCCAAAAACTGATTTTGGTTCATGTTCTAGACCAGAGGCCATGAAATTCACAATTTTGAAAGGGACACAAGTGCTTATAATAATTATTCACTTAGCATGCTTACTCTAGTTAAAATACCCAGAGTAAGATCAGATTAACAAAGAGAAAATGTAATTCAACTTATAACCAGTCGTGTACCCCATCCCACAGAAACCACTGACACTCGGGCAACATATTTCAAAGTTTTGGAAATTTTATCATAAATTTTAATTCATCATAAATGGTTGATAAA
>NW_026924901.1:0-24944 GCF_032062105.1 Saccostrea cuccullata
AGTAATTTTGGAATAAATTTCATGTATCTTCTGCAGTCTGGCATCTAAACGTGAATAATGCAAACGATAGAGCACAAACTATACATGATACCCCACACGTCATACGTAGCACAACTTTTCAATGCATATCTTTTTACTACAAAACTCCTCGGGTGTTTTGGTTGGGTGGTGAAAACAAGAAACCCATCTGAACTATTAGCAAGGATTTCGGAGGAACCATTTTCTTTGCCTAATCGAAGATTCACTCTTACATGACCCAAATAGGATGTTGATGTTTAGAAGCAGTAGCGGATTCGGAACATCTAATTTTAATTAGATTGCATCCATCTGTGACATCAGTTTGGAATGTTATTGATTTTACTATTAAGTAAAGTATTACAAAAACAGAATGCCTGTTATTTTTTCTCTGATAACATTGGACAAAGATATCATCATTTTATGCACTTTTTTCGTCACAATTAGATGCCAAAGCTGATGTCACGGAAATTTTTCAGTTCGATACATACTTTGATTAATACAACAATTATAAATTTATTTTATTTACAAACAAAATCAAGGGCCCCTGTTGTTTTTCCGATAGTATGATTTTGTTTAACATATGTTATATGTGTTAGAAACAAGTTAGGTACTAGGTAGAGGCTTTGTTGAAGTTTCCGTTGTCGATAGGTAGCGCCTTATGGAAGTTTCCAGTCTCCATAAAAATCGGACACATGCCATAAAGCACAAAAGAATCAAAGTACTGAAAGTACTGAAAAGCGGTTAGCATGCTTTCATCTACATGTAATATGCAAAAAAGTGCATGAAATGATGATATTTAAGTATGCATATCTTTGTCCAATGTCATCAGAGTAAAAAATAACAGGCATTCTGTTTTTTGTAATACTTTACTAAATAGTAAAACCAATAACATTCCAAACTGATGTCACTAATGGATGCCATCTTATTAAAATTAGATGTTCGAATCCGCTACTGCTTCTCAAACATCTAACAACATCATATTTGGGGTCATGTAAGAGTGAATCTTCGATTAGCCAAAGAAAACGGTTCCTCCGAAATTTTGGCTTATAGTTCAGATGGGTTTCTTGTTTTCACCACCGAACCAAAACACCCGAGGAGTTTTGTAAAAAACAAAATATGCATTTCATAAGCTGTGTTATGTTTGACGTGAGGGTATCTTGTATAGTTTGTGCCCTTTCGTTTGCATTATTCACGTGCAAATGCCACACTGTAGACTAAAAATGAAATTGATTCCAAAATTACTTTAATTCAACGTAAGACAGTATCAATAATGATGATATGTAGCCGTGGAATTAATTTGAGAATTGTTTACCGAGGCGTGAATCTACAAGGCCAAAGTTTTTGTGTTTACTAATACGTGTATTCATAATCGAAAGGTCGCTCTGATGTGACCCCGAATGGGATGTTAGATGTTTGCAGTAGCGGATTTGGAACATTAAAATAAATTTTAATTAGATTGAAATGCATGTTTCAAAATTTAAACATGAGATTTCTTCAGTTTGAAAGACAGGAAGTGCATTTTTAAAAGTTTTCTCTTGGTGGCATCCTATTGTTTTCTGGATGAAAACAATTATTTTGATGTTCAAAATTTAATTGTCTTTCATGCTCTATTGAATCTGAAGTTAGGTAATTGTAAAGCCTAATATAGCAAACAACTAAATAAATGACAAATTAAATTCTTTAGAATAATGGATTTGGAGTAGTGTAGATCTACAGCTGGCTAGTCAGACAAAAAAGGATGACTGAGCAGAGACTTTGTAAATGGATTGACATCAGAGATCTCCAGTTGTGTAGGCTCATCGCAGGTATAACCATTCAACGAGGGATGCTTACTTCTTGTAGGCAGCGGATCCCACCTCTTTAACTTTCAGGAGTCAGCTTTTCTTCTTAACTCGATCATTGATCATTTTGTATTTTTATACAGATACTGAATACTTCCGTTTAGTAATATTATGAACTACTACTTCTACGGGAAGACTGGCGAGTAAACAAGATTATCAAGCTTTATGAAATGTACATTATTGACTTTTCAAACAAGTAAATTCGAATAAAGTAAATGGTATATGAGAATAATTTAAAAGAAGTCTTGCACAATATGTCTAGATAAGGACATATAATGTGTATTTGCCATATACTCTTCATGCAATATTGCTCTCAAATAAAACATGTGAAAAAGAAAGTTGTCTAATAAAAAAATACTAGTATTTGAAAATTCAAATGTACACTTAAAGTCAGTGTCACTTTCTTCAATATGTCGGTTAAACAATATACACTGATTTCTTTTCTATCAATGTGCCTCTAAACACCTGTATCTTAATTTAATTCTTCTCAAACGCTCGAAATAATGATCGACAAATTGGACAAATTCAAATTTAACTAGACCTTATTTTTGTCGTTCAACAAAAACGGAGGGCTTTTCGACCCCTTAAAAAGAAGAGTCTTATATTACACAGTAAAAATAAATATCAAATAATACAATATCGCACAAAGTTCTTTTGAGATCAATTCTTTAAATGAAAACATAACGATTCTCTTTGTCCACCAGTGTCTACTCAAAGAGAAATAACTCTTTCATAAATATTTAAAACATACGAAAATGTACTAATTTTCAATCCAATTAAACTCCTCTAAGGAGTCCAAAAGTGACCCAACGGCCTGTAATTTTTTAACTGTACTCCTTATGCTTAATGCAAAACCATAATTAGTTTGAAAATTGGTTGAGAAATAAAAAAGTTATGGAGAAAAAGCTGTTTTCTGTACTTACCCATAAAGTCCCTTCCATTTAAGGGATTTTATTTCCATGAACTTACAAACTGTAGACAATGATTGAGTCATTATTCATGTGAAATATCACAAGAATTGCTTACTTCCTTTTTGAGATATGGGACATTGTATGATTTCATATTTAACATAGAAATCTCCCTAGACAATTTTAAGGGACTCATAAAACCGGAAGTACTCTTCATAAACATACCAAAATTGAAACATAGAGGAAATATTAGGTTCCAGAAAGGTGGACAACGGGAGATAACTGTTGCACAATTATTTTTGATACTACTGAAAAATACAATATTTCATATCTCTAAAAGTCCTATAAGGGATCAAAAAGTGACCCCACGGACCAAAATTTTTTAAATGTCCTTCTTATGCTTAACTCAGAACCGAAATAAATTTGAAGATATGGGGCGAAATAAAAAAGTTACAGTCAAAAAACTGTTTTTCTATTCTGGCCCCTAAAATCCCTTTTATTTTGGGGAACTTTGTTTTCATGACCAAACCCCTTAAAGATAGTGCAAAAATTATCATTCATGTGAAATATCACAAGAATTGCATGCTGTACTTTGAAATAAAAAAACAAACGTGATTTCAAATTTAACATAGAAATATCCATAGGGAATTTTAAGGATATTATAAAACCGGAAGTACCCTTCATAAAGATACCAAAATTGAAAAATAAAAAGAATATAACACTTTAAACAGATTGACAAAGGGAGATAACTCTTACACTATCATTTAATGAAAAAACTAAAAAATACAATATTTCAGGACTCTAAAACTCCTATAAGGGGTCAAAAAGTGACCCCACGGACCATAATTTTTAGACTGCCCTTTGTATGCTTAGGTCAAAACTGAAAACTGTTTAAAAATTCATTGAGAAATAAAAAAGTTACAGGGAAAGGTCTGTTTTCAAAGTTGGCCCCTAGAAATCCCTTATTTTCCAAAATTTTAATTTTATACTTTAATGATGTCAGAAGTGTATCAGAGTCATTCTGTATACAAAATATAACAGGAAAATCTTGAAAACTTTAGTAGAAAATGCGCCACGATTAATTTCATTTTAAAAGAAAACTTTTAAGGGTCATAAAACCGGAAGTTCTTTTCGGATTGACATGAAACTTTCAGTATATGTTCTACTAATTACTTCTAACATATTTCTATGCTCAAAATAATTTTGAAGACGCAAAAGTGACTTTCAAAAATTTCATCCCCCCTTCTTCAATCTTTGAAGTCTTATATCTCGAAAAGTATTTGTGTTCAAAAATTACGTACGTGCACTTTTTTATTGGATAAGGTCTCTAGAATTTATATCTTAAATTTGGGAGTCTAGACCCGAAAATTAAAAATCTTTTTGGCTTCTTTAGAATTTTCAGTTTTCCTTTAGTAGAAACCGAAAGTAACTATACCGGAAGTTGTTCTTGTTTCACGCACGAGAGAATTAAATTTGCTATTTACTGGTAACAATATAAAATACCTATTCTGAAAGGTACTCTCTAAATGCTGAACGATAGAAGTGTTCAGTATAATAATAATAATAATAACTAGACCTTATTTTTGTCGTTCAACAAAAACGGAGGGCTTTTTCGACCCCTTAATATGAATAATCTTTAGAAAAAAAAACAACAATATTTTACAATTTAAAAAATCTTAAAATAAAATATTGCAAAAGTTACTTTGAGATAAAAATTTGATTGGAAACATAACGATTCTCTTTGTACATCAGCGTGTACTCAAAGAGACATAACTCTTTCGTGCTTTTAAAACAGATTCGAAATTGTACTGATTTTCAATCCACTAAAAACCCTATAAGGGGTCAAAAAGTGATCCACGGCCCATAATTTTTTAAATGTACTCTTTATTCTTCATGAAGTGTCAAAACTATTTTGAATATTGGTTGAGAATTAAAAATGTTACAGAGAAAAAGCCGTTTTCTGCACTGACCCCTAAAATCCGTTCTATTTCAGGGATTTTAATTTTTATGACCTTAGCATCTGGAGACAATGCCAGAGTCAGTATTCATATGAAATATCACAAGGATTGCTTGCCCACATACTGAGATAATGGAACAATCATGATTTCAAAATTAACATAGAAATCTCCATAGGCAATTTTAAGGTACTTATAAAACCGGAAGTACTCTACATATCCATACCAAAATTGAAACATAGAGAGCATATCTAGACTACAAACAGTTTGTCAAAAGGAGATAACTCTTGCAAAATTATTTTTGAAAATACATTAAAATACAAAATTTCAGGTCTCTATAAGTCCTTTAAGGGGTCAAGATGTGACCCCACGGACCATTATTTTTAACTTGCCCTTTTTATGCTTAACTCAAAGCAGAAATCAGTTTGAAGATCTATGGAGAAATAAAAAAGTAATATATAAAAAAACTAATTTCTGTACTGACCCCTAAAATCCCTTTTATTTTAGGAAATTTTATTTCATGATCTAAATATCGAAAGGCAATGCTAAAGTCATTATGTATGTGAAATATTATGAGACCTGCTTGCTTCCCATTGAAAATAATGGACATTGAATGATTTCAAATTTATCATAGAAATCTCCATAGGCAATTTTAAGGTACTTATAAAACCAGAAGTACTCTACACATCCATACCAAAATTGAAACAAAGAGAGCATATTAGACTCCAAAAAGTTTGTAAAAGGGAGATAACTCTTGCACAATTATTTTTGAAAAATACTTAAAAATACAATATTTCAGGTCTCTAAAACTCCTATAAGGGGTCAAAAAGTGACCCCACGGACCATATTATTTAGACTGTCCTTTTAATCCTTAAGTTAAATCTGAAAACTATTTGAAAATTCATTGAGAAATAAAAAAGTTACAGGCAAAAGTCCGTTTTCAATGTTGGCCCCTAGAAATCCCCTATTTTCCAGAATTTTAATTTTTTTATCTAATGATGTCACAACAGCATCAGCTCCATTTCATATGCAAAATATTACAAGAAAATCTTCATTACTTTAAGAGATAATGTGGCATGATTAATTTCAATTTAAAATAAAACTGTAAAGACCCATAAAACCGGAAGTTCTGTTCTGATTGATATAAAACTTACAGTATATGTTCTACTAATGAGTTCTAACATATTTTTATGCCCAAAATAATTTTTGTAACGTAATTGTGACTTTCAAAAATTTCATCCCCCCTTCTTCAATGATTGAAGTCTTATATCTTGAAAAGTATCTGTGGTCATAAGTTACGTACGCGCATTTATTTATTGGATTCTGTCTTTAGAATTCATATCTTAAATTTGGGAGTCTAGACACTAAAATTTTAAACGTTTTTGGCTTCTTTAGAAATTTCAGTTTTCCTTTGGTAGAAACCGGAAGTGACTATATCGGAAGTTGTTCTTGTTTCACGCACGTGAGATTTAAATTTACTATTTATTAGTTATTAAATAAAACACCTAGTTTTAAAGGTACTCCCCATATCCTGAACGATAGAAGTGTTCAGTATAATAATAATAATAATAAACAAAACGAAAACAATAGGTCTTTTCGACAAAAGTCGAAAAGCCCTAATAACTAGATCTTTTTGTCGTTCAACAAAAACGGAGGGCTTTTCGACCCCTTAAAATAAAGAATCTTAAAAGAAAAATCAATATTTTACAATAAAAAAATAATCATATAATACAATATTGCAAAAGTGTTTTTGAGATCAATATTTAGTTGGAAACATAACAATTCTCTTTGTACATCAGTGTTTACTCAAAGAGGCATAACTCTTTCGTGGTTATTAAACATATACGAAAATGTACTGTTTTTCAATCCACTATAACTCCTATAAGGGATCAAAAAGTGACCCACGGCGCATAATTTTTAAACTGTACACTTTATGCTTGATGTAATACGAAAATTAGTTTGAAGATTGGATGCGCATTTAAAAAGATACATGGAAAAAGCCTTTCTCTACACTGACCCCTTTTATTTTTAGGGATTTTTATTTTCATGACCTTTCCACCTGGAGACAATGATGGAGTCAATATCAATATGAAATTTCACGAGAATTCCTTGCCTACTTTTTGAGACAATGGAAAAAGTGTGATTTCAAATTTAACATAGAAATCTCCGTAGGCTATTTTAAGGAACTCATAAAACCGGACGTACACTTCAGATGCATACCAAAATTGAAACAGAGACAGCATTTAACGTTCCAAACAGGTGGGCAAAGGGAGATAACTCGTCTTTAAATATTTTCTACAAGACTTAAAAATGCAATATTTCAGGTCTCTAAAACTCCTATAAGGGGTCAAAAAGTGACCCCACGGCCCATTATTTTTGAACTGTACTCTATATGCTTGATGTAATACGAAATTTAGTTTGAAGATTGGTTGAGAATTAAAAAAGTTACAGAGAAATAGCCATTTTCTGCACTGACCCCTAAAATCCCTTCTATTTTTGGGGATTTTTAATTTCATGACATTTCCACCTGGAGGCAATGCAAGAGTCAATATTCATATGAAATATCACTAGAAATGCTTGCCTACCTTTTGAGATAATGGAACTTACGTGATTTCAAATTTAAAATAGAAATCTCCATAGACAATTTAAAGGAACTTATAAAACCGGAAGTACTCTTCAGATGCATACCAAAATTGAAACAGAGACAGCATATAACGTTCCAAACAGGTGGGCAAAGGAAGATAACTCTTGCACAAATATTTCCTAAAAAACTTAAAAATACAATATTTCAGGTCTCTAAAACTCCTATAAGAGGTCACAAAGTGACCCCATGGACCATAATTTTTAGATTGTCCTCTTTATGCTAAACTCAAATCTGAAAACTATTTGAAAATCCACTGAGAAATAAAAAAGTTACGGAAAAAAGTCTGTTTTTAATGTTGGCCCCTAGAAATCCCTTAATTTTTTGTATTTTATTTTTATAATTTAATCAGGTTGGGACAATATCAGAGTCATCTCACCCTCAAAATTTCATAAAAATATCTTGACCATTTTAAGAGAAAACGTGTGATGCCTGATTTCAATTTAACATAGAAACTCCCGTAGACAAATTTCAAAGACCCATAAAACCGGAAGTTCTGCTCTGATTGATATGAAACTCATAGCATTTGTTCTACTAATTAGTTTCAAAATGTTTCTATGCTCAAAATAATTTTAGTAATGTTTTTGTGACTTTTTAAAATTCCATCCCCCCTTCTTGAATGTTTGAAGTCTCATTATCTCAAAAAGTATCTGTGGTCAAAAATCCTGTACGCGCACTTTTTTATAGTACTAGTTCTTTAGAATTTATATTTTAAATTTGAGAGAGTAGACTTTAAAAATGAAAATGATATAGGGTATTGTAGAAAATTTAGTTTTTCTTTAGTATAAACCGGAAGTGACCTTACCGGAAGTTTATCTTGTTTTAGACGGGAGATATTTGCATTTGCTATTTAGTGGTTATAAAATAAAATAGGTATTTTTAAAGACAATCCCTAAACGCTGAGCAAAAAAAGTGCTAAGTATAATAAGAATAATAATAAAAAAGACGAAAACAATAGGTCTTTTCGACAAAAGTCGAAAAGCCCTAATAATAAACAACACGAAAACAATAGGTCTTTTCGACAAAAGTCGAAAAGCCCTAAAAAGTATTTTCACAGCTAATAATATGTTCCCTAGGAATTGATCAAATTTTCAAAACTTATAAATAAACATTAGGTATAAATTTTAAATTTTTGCTAATTGCCAAGATTTTTCAAACCTCATTCTTCTGTGAATCATAATATCGGTTGATTTTTATCTGTATCTGTATCTTAATTTAATTCTTCTCAAACGCTCGAAATAATGATCGACAAATTGGACAAATTCAAATTTAAAAAGTATTTTCACAGCTAATAATATGTTCCCTAGGAATTGATCAAATTTTCAAAACTTATAAATAAACATTAGGTATAAATTTTAAATTTTTGCTAATTGCCAAGATTTTTCAAACCTCATTCTTCTGTGAATCATAATATCGGTTGATTTTTAGAAGAGGGTCACAATGCCGATTAAAATTAAAAGATATTTATCAATTTATTTTTTCAAAATTAATTTTACTACTTTGCGTTCCCCATTATTATTTTCAAAACGAAAAGTAAGTGATCCCTTATGATCGTTTGTATCTGTAATAAATTATCAAAGACGGAGCAGAGAATTTACCCCTGGAAGCTGAGCTTTTATAACTGTTTATTAGACAGAGGAGAAAACAAACGTTTCATTGTGAAGGCAATCCTATTGTTTCCATAAAAACATTACAAAAAGCGTTTAACTTGCATATGTATTCGGTGTTTTTATAAAAACGTTTTCCAGGTATGACTTGACTTAATAAATGGTGTTTCTTAATACTTTGGCAAGAAAAATCAAACTCGATCAAGAGATTTGCTGATGTTTTTGCAGTCTGTAATAACCTTCAACCTGCTGTATAATTAACCGCATTGTTCAACTTTCAAAAATAAACTAACACTTGCTATAAATCGCGATCGCACGATGTACATGTAATAAGGACGAAATTCTTAGTTCTTTGAAGTTAGTATTCTAAGTATTGTCAATGCTTTGGTAAATACTTAAACAAGAATTCGATATAATCGTTATAATAGCCACTCTTCGTACACAGCATATTGTCAATCTCTCACCAGGGGGCGTATTACGCCAACAGTATACTTATCATAGGAAGCGCTTTGCTGAAGTTACCGTGGTCGATAGGTAGCGCCTCGTGAAGTTTCCGGTTTTGGTTGCAGAAGGATAAGGTTACGTGCGATAAAGCGATGTCGATAGGTAGCGCCTTATGGAAGTTTCCGGCTTTTTGGAGCCCATGCCATAAAGCGGTTAGCTACATTGTAGCTAACCGCTTAAAAAGTGATGATATACATGTATAAATTTAAATGGCTTACAATTCATAAACATGACGACAGAGTCTATGTATTTATACATTGGATCTTTTACCATTTTAAGAAATAAATTTTCAAAGTAAGCATAAAATTTCTTTATTTTCATTATTCAATATCCATATAAGTTTTTCATCAGGTGTCAAAGCAGAGAAGTTTGGGCTGATTTTTAATATTGTTTCAAT
Source organism: Saccostrea cuccullata (assembly GCF_032062105.1). NCBI lineage: Eukaryota > Metazoa > Mollusca > Bivalvia > Ostreida > Ostreidae > Saccostrea > Saccostrea cuccullata. The sequence goes on from NW_026924901.1 coordinate 9,872, forward strand.
TAATTGCAACCTTTCAATGCTGTATTTTGGACAAATGAGCAAAAAATGTTGTTTATCTTCTACTTCCGGTGTATTGCATTGAAAACACTTTCTCAGGGGCGTAGCTTGACTTTAATTTCTAGTGAGGCAAAACTATTGTGGCCGGGGGTCTGGGTGGATTTTAAAATGTAAAAATAATACTGTCCTGCGCAGAAATTTCGCCCCCCCCCCCGTTTTATAACTTTAGCATTCATCAGTTCAGATGACACTGCATGTACGTACTGAATTTAAACGTATTTAAGGTTTAAAAAAATGCTTTTTTCGAACTTCTAACACATTTTTTAAAATATCTATATATTAATTTTGGCATCATTTGGAAAGATACTAGTAAAAGAATCATTCACTAGCTTACAGGGTTTTTGAAATTTATGACGTTCATTATAATTTCTAGACTTTCATTTTTTCCTTTTCTTAGAAAGGATGTCAACTGCGTCTATCCCCCTTTGTTTGCCGATTATTTTTCCACAAAAAATACTTTTACGTTTTAGAACAGAGGCACTTGTTTTTGTAAAAAAGTTTTGACCCATAGTATAATAATTATACCCCCCGCTTGAAAAGCGGGAGGGTATATAGTAATCATTAATTCCGTCCGTCCGTCCGTCTGTACGTCCGTCCGTCTGTTACGCTTTGGGGTACCCATCTCTTATCCGCAACTCCTCTCATACCACTGAATGAATTTTGATGAAACTTTCACAGAATCTTTATTACATATTGCCATTGTGCACCTCCTATTTTACTTTTTGATCCGACACATATTTGGGTTTCCCGGCAACAGGAAAACATTTTTCACCAGTTATAACCATGTGGGAGGCGGGGGGTATCATTTAATGAGCTCATCGCTCACAGTACCTCTAGTTTAGTATACTATGGCCATCTTCGCTAGCCAAGGGTTTCTGCATATCAGAAACCCTTGGCTAGCGACGATGTACTATGGGTCAAAACTTTATTACAAAAACAAGTGCCTGTGTTTTAAAAATAGAACCCGATCTCGTGAATTTTGAACTAGAACATACTGATATGAAAGTACAATAATTTCTTGATTTGTCTAAATGATAAATAAAAACAGTTACGTTTTTCTAAAAAAACAAATAAATTATTTTCTGTGATGTATTAAATTACGGGAAAGGGGTGTTGCTGAAAAATCTAGTGAGGCAGTTGCCTCATTGCCACAATGGAAGCTACGCCCCTGCTTTCTAGATTCAGGGGGAAGTCCTGCATATCTTCCCCTTTCAATATTTAATTGATGTACAGATATGCAAAGTTTAGTTATATTTTTCCTCTGATCATAGTGACAACGTGGAGATAGTGTTCTCTTCCAAAATTGGTTTTGAAGATGGAATAAGTTCTTAGTTTACCATCATTTTGCTGCCTATTTTCTCAATACCATTGGTTTAAAAAATATTGTCTTATAATACACGATGACTTCTTTTTAAATGAACAAGTACTATACTTTGATAAGTCAATATTTTTGAAAGCAGTTAAATGACCCAAAATTGTCTTAATGGAAGCAAACTATGATGGTTAATTTTGTAAAAAGAGGTTTTTGAGACGGAGTATGCTTCTTTGAGTAGACAAAAGGTGAATGTAATGTTTCTAGTCGAAACCAGTAACTTAGCATAGCTTTGAAACCAGTAACTTAGCATAGCTTTAATAACCGAATGATACAGTGGAAATCTACCTAGCTCAGATAGAACTGCAAAGTTTGTTGACTTTCTATGAACTCCAAGAATAGCCTTGCAATATTTCATGTGCATTGTTTCACATTTTAATTTGTTGAATATTTTGTCCATAATAATAATGTAATAACTTTGTTTTGAAATTTAGAAGCAAAGGGGTTGAAAGCCCCCCCCCCCCCCAAATTTCACAACCATATAGAAGAATAAGAGAAATGCTAAGCTCAAATAAATGAAGGTTAATATTGACATTATGGCAATTGGACATAATTTCTCTCTGTAATTTTGAAGGCCTTCTTATATAATGTAAATTGTACATGTAATTTTCGTAACGTGAAGAAGTCACCCATCAAAGGGTTAAACAGACTCACCGTTGCTGAAAAGCTGGCTCACTATAGCGAGGCAGTATAAGTTCCTTATATACTGTCCGCTAACCCCCCCCCCCGGATTAGGGAAGCGTCGACGAGATCTCTGAGACGAGAGTGTCTGGATCTGGACACGGAGGCCTAATCCTTAGAGTTTCTTGGTGCAGGTATGGGACCTCTTCAGTTATGGCAACCCCTGCCGTCCACAGGCACCAAGTCTGTAAATGGACACTAAGTCCTAGCTTATATCTAGTCACTTCTGTTCAGTACACGGCATAAGAGGAGTTGCAAATAAGAGATGGGTACCCCGAAGCGTGACAGACAGACGAACGTACAGATAGAGATAGCATTTTAAAACTGTTTTATGTACATGTATATTCTTATCATATGATTATTTAAGGAATCACTGTCTATAGTTAGTATAGTATGCCAGGGCATCAACACTAGTGGAAACATGGAATAATTTGCATATAACGGGCGAAGCTTTTCTGGCTAGTACAGAAATCTGCGAGTTTTCCGAATAAACAAACAATTTATTTTTATTTCAAAATGACAGATAGAAACTTTTAAACAATATCGGTCGTCTATTAAAATGTTTTAAGATAATGCTCCGTGGCATATTTGAGAGCATACAATGAAATTGGGAGAGTGATATCGGAAAAATAATAGGTATTGAATCAGGAGTTTAACAAATTCGGTCCTCTGAACACTGCCAACAACTGGGGAGTTTTCAAAGACGTCCGCGCTCGCTGCATATATTCAAATAAGACAGTCGGCAGTTGGAAGTTCATTTCCTTACCGCCGAAAACGTCGTTCATATCTGAAAAACAAAACATGGCAGATACCGCACCAGCAAAGTCCTCCGTCAAGAAGTTTTCCAAACCAAAGATCGCCCAGGCCCATCCCAAGTACATCGAAGTAATCAGCGCCATGAGCGCTGCCGTGGCTGCTCTGAAGGTGTGAGGAGGTACTTCGAGACAAGCTAAGCGTATTCTCTAGTATATTATGGGCAACTACAAAATCGGTAATGATGCCACTAATGTCAAGAAGGGACTTCTCAAAGAGCCAAGGGTACAGGTTCCAGCGCTTCCTTCAAGCTTGGAAAAAGCGCGGAAAAAATCGAAGCCAACAAAGTCACCAAACATAAAAAAAAGCGTCCGTGTATTAATTTGAATTTCTACAAAAAACAACATAAAAACAACTTTATTGTTTCCAAGGTGGTCGTATTTGAATAGTGTTTGCAATCTGTTTGTCATTGAAAACTAATGAAAAGCACTCTCAGTCACTATTGAAACAATAATTTCAATAGTGGTGCTATGTCAATAGAGGTTGCAATCTATGTTTATTATTTTAGCACTCTCAACCACTATTGAAATAATTATTTCAGTAATGTTCGTTATTTCAATAGTGGTTGCAACAGGGCATCATTCATTTTTGTCTGAAAAGTGGCTTTCTTTTATAAAGGGTGTGTTTCCTAGGGTAAGAGTGCAGTGTAACCCCCCCCCCCCCCCCCCATCATGTAGAAAAAATTTCAAAAATCGTCTCACGAACAGAAGGGTCTCTATCAGATAATCTATGATCAGACTTATTGGTATTGAAGCATCATCTGGTGACTTAGATTCAAGCTTGTTCAAATCATCACCCTGGGCCCAGGCTCAGGGTATAGGATGGGGCTGCAAATTTTTAAAGCTTAAGATGGGAAATATATAAATGTACATGTAGTTAGAAATGTTGTTGACGAACAGTTTGGCAATTAGATTGACTAAGGTGAACATTGTGGCCAATGGCTTTCTTGTTTAAGACTGTTGCATAGAAACAAATACCCACAAGCTTTATCTAGATTACATGTAAGTTTTTATTACAATCCATGTTTTTTTTATTTAATTTTAATTAATGTCATATGATACTCTGTTATTCTGCGCAAGTATATTTCAAACCATCATGTGTCGTTTGTACCCCTAATAATTAAGAGACCATGTGTGAATTAATGTACCCTCCAAAGGTCCCGTATAGCGGATTCTTTAGCGTGTGTAGAATTTGGCGTTTTGCTTGCTCAAAGGTACATATTGCCAATAATTTTGTAAGAATTTTTATGCTCCCGTAAACGACATTTCGTTTATCGTGTCCTTCCGTCTGTCTTTTTGTTTATCTGCAAAAACTTTAACCTTGCCAATAACTTTTGCTTTAGTGGAGCCATGACTCTCATATTTCAACATCGTCGGAACCCACGGGTTTTCTCTCCGTTACACTGCATTTATGGATTCCGACGATGATATTTCAAGTGGGTAGTGTATTTCTTGTGACAAGACCTTTCTTTGGGTACCACTAAATTTGACCTTTTGACCTTGGAGTTTGACCCACTTTTAATTTAGCCATATCTTTTGAACAATAGGTTCCAGGACAATTTTACTTCACATATGTATTATTTGTTAAAAGACCTTTCATTGGATACCAAAAACCTTGACCCTTTGACTTTGGAGATATCCGTACTTGTGAAAAAGCTTTAGCCTTTAACCTTGGCCATAACTTTTGAACAATAAGAGACAGAGATTTTATACTTATTATTTGTAATCCTTGTAAAAAGACCCTTCATTGGATTCTAAGGACTTTGACCCTTTGACCTTGACCTTGACATAACTTTCTAAGAGTTAAGGGTAGTGCTTTCATATACTTTACATATTTAATCATTGTGACAAGGCCTTTCATTTGATAACAAGAGCTTTGACCCTTTGACTTTGACATTGGAGTTTGACCTACTTTTTAAAAAAATGAACCTTGATTATAACTTCTGAACGGTCAGGGCTAGGACTTCCATACTCTACATAATTATTCTATGTGTCAAGACTTTTCACTGGATACATATTACCATGACATTTTGGCCTTGAACTTGGAGATTTTTGTACTTAATGAAAAAACTTTAACATTGGCCGACTTCCAAATTTCACAATTGTTTTCCAGTGAGAATACCCTACTTTTGGTACCAATTAATTGAAGTTCCATTTAAGAAAAGTTTAATCTTGCTATAGGCGAATCTATTTAACACTTTAAAAAAAGTCAATTTTACATTTTGACTAAGAAGTCGTATCCAAAACATCCCCCCCTCCACCCCTCAAGGAATCTGAAAATTTGATACGTTTTTATCGAAAGAATATGATAAATTAAGCTTTTCAGGGGGTACCGATGTGGGTGAAAATTACAAAAATCCCGAAAATTAAAAATATATTTTTTTAATTATATATATGGTTAATATTTATGTTTAATGTCCTTTTCATTAGAAAAGCTCGGATGTTTTGAGACTGACATTCAACATTTTTACTGTGGCCTGGTTCGAATCACATGGTGGCACACGTTTACTTCTATTAAAACAGACTTGTATATTTCAATTAATTTTCCTCTATAAATGATTTATTTTTCTTTAGAGATAAACGACATTTATGAGAATTTAGACCAGAAATATTATTCTCTAAAAACATCCCACAGTGTAAGCATTCATTGTTTGAGGACAAGAATTATTCATTCTTCCTCACGATGAAGGAGACACACACAACCCCCCCCCCCCCAAAAAAAAAGAAAAAAAACACAAAACATGAATGACATGCGGTTGATCCTATAGTAAACACCCCCCCCCCCCCCCCCAAAAAAAAAAAACAAAAAACAAACAAACGAACAAACAAACAAACAAAAACAATGAATGCGTGATTAATCTAATACATTTAATCTCGGAAAAGTTTCCAAACGAATAAATCAAAATAATCGCAGAAGTAGTAAATGATCATGATGTGAGGGACAGAATATCCTCTAAATTTGATTTTAAGAAGATTATTGAACTATTAAGCGAAGATAACATTTTTCTTACAGGTTTTACGTATATGATCAGCTTGAAGACCCGGGGCCGTAACAGAATGCATGCTATTTAGATTTTAAATCATGACTTTAAGCAAAGATGCCACCCTAAAATTAATGTATACATTGTATACATGAAATGTTTCCTTATCAAATAAATAAGCCGTAAACTAATATTGGGGGTAGTATATGATAAGAAAACTACGGAAGCCCATTGGTGCCACGTACGAAAAATATTTTATCTGGCGGCCGCCACATATTATTTGGCGGCCGCCACTTATATATCTGGCGGCCGCCACTTATATATATGGCGGCCGCCACTTAATATAAGGCGGCCGCCAAATAATTTATATGGCGGCCGCCACATAGTTTTTCTGGCGGCCGCCACATATTTTTCTGGCGGCCGCTATATAATATCTGGCGGCCGCCACATAATTTATCTGGCGGCCGCTATATAACATCTGGCGGCCGCCACTTATTATTTGGCGGCCGCCACATGATTTATCTGGCGGCCGCCACTCATTTAATTGGCGGCCGCCAAATATTTATCTGGCGGCCGCCACTTATATATCTGGCGGCGGCTACATAACATTTGGCGGCCGCCAGATAACACCTGGCTTCCTGAATTGCGCGCATGTTTTAATATGTGGTTTAAGAGGTGGATACACTGTAAAAATTATAATAGCAACATCAATCAACCAAACTTGTAAGAGATTTATTATGAACCAACTCTCCAATCCCCACTTCTAATAGATATGTTTTTGCATAGAGCAGATAATATTTGATTTGAATTATGCAAGTATTTGTAAAGTGTTTCGATTATTAAGAAGCCTCATCAGGGGTCACTGACATAAATCATGGTGTTTGCTGTAAGCTATGATTGGTTGAGAATTAAATGAAGTTTTGCATTTTGGATTTCCAAGAATGGTGTTCCAATATTTCAGAATTCGTTTTTATCATTTACTTTTTTTATCAATAAGCAGCTGTTGTGTCAACATCCATCTTCTTAACCCAATAACACTCACCTTTTGCAAAATAATTTATGTGGCGGCCGCCATATAAATTATGTGGCGGCCGCCAGATATATAAGTGGCGGCCGCCAAATAATAAATGGCGGCCGCCAGATATTAAGTGGCGGCCGCCAGATACATAAGTGGCGGCCGCCAAATAATAAGTGGCGGCCGCCAGATATATAAGTGGCGGCCGCCAAATAATAAGTAGCGGCCGCCAGATATATATGTGGCGGCCGCCAGATAAAATATTTTTCATACGTGGCACCAATGGGCTTCCGTAGAAAACAACTGTTTAATTTAATCATTTTCATATGGAGCTCTTCTTCTAAAGGAGAGCAATATTGTCTAAAATGGCATCGTCAGCCCCCCCCCCCCCACCCCACCCCTCTTAAGCAGAGTTGCGCATACAAAGTGCTCACCCAGAAAAATAAAGAAATTAATGCCCTGTTCACACGACAAGTTTATGCCCTGTTCACACGGAGAGTTTAATTCGAATTAAACGTAAAGTTACTGCGAATTAGCTTCGCTAAGCATTCACACGGAGAATTTAATGCGAATTAGTTTAATTCGCATTAGTTTACTGCGCATTAAATTACTTCGCATTAGCTCCGTGTGAACGCTAAGCAAAGCTAATATCGAATTAAATTTTGGGGCATGCGTAATGGCAAAATTAAGTCAAATGCGTCATGTCGGTGGTCAGCTTTAAGTATTTGTGCTATTTTTTGAGTGAAAAACCAAGAAAAAATGTGTTAATCACTAAAATATGTCTCCAGACACTGTGACATTATGTCAAATGCATATCCGCTTCTGCATAAGGTGACGTGATTTGCAAATGACGTCACAATAGCCTTCCTCCGACTGACTGTCTAAGTAAAATTTTAATTCGCATTAGTGTAGTTCGCATTAGCTGTCGTGTGAACGCAATTTAATTCGCATTAGTTTGATTCGCATTAGTGCGAATTAATGAACAGGGCATTAATTCGCAGTAAATTAATGCGAAGTAAACTAATGCGAATCAAACTAATGCGAATTAAATTGCGTTCACACGACAGCTAATGCGAAGTAAACTAATGCGAATTAAAATTTTACTTCAACAGTCAGGCGTGAGGAAGGCTATTATGACGTCATTTGCAAATCACGTCACCTTATGCAGAAGGAAATGCATTTGACATCATGCCACAGTGTCTGGAGACATATTTTAATGATTAACACATTTTTTCTTAGTTTTTCACTCAAAAATAGCACAAGTACTCAAAGCTGACCACCGACATGACGCATTTTACTTAATTTTGCCATTACGCATGCTCCAAAATTTAATTCGAATTAGCTTCGCTTAGCGTTCACACGGAGCTAATGCGAAGTAATTTAATGCGCAGTAAACTAATGCGAAGTAAACTAATTGGCATTAACTTCTCCGTGTGAACGCTAAGCGAAGCTAATTCGCAGTAACTTTACGTTTAATTCGAATTAAACTCTCCGTGTGAACAGGGCATAAGATTTCTTGCAGTGTCATAGCATCGTTTTTGAAAGGGGAAAGGGGGCAGCCAGAGAAAAAAAACTTACCTGAAAAAGTTGACAAGTAAAAATTGCCCTAACAAGAAAACATTATTTTTGGGAGGGGGGGGGGGGTCTTTTTAAAGTTCAAACTTCTTTCTGTACAATTTCCCCCCATAAAAATGCTACATGTACATTACCCTTATTTCACTTTACTGTATCACAAAGTGGGGGAAGGGGCAACCGGCCTTTCAATGCAAATTTTAAACAACAAGCATTCTGATAGTATTGCATAAGCAATACATGTCCCCTACCGGGTTCCCCTTTTTCTTCTAGATGTCATTTTTAATGTGCAAAAGTCATGTCCAAGGTTAAACTGAAAGATTGTCAAGTTGTAAATGCCTTAAATCTAATAAAAGAATAAACATTAAGACGACAATTCAACTCATTTATCCATCGTCTTTTCCTCGCTTCATATTTTTGTCGACAATCGGAAGTTAGCGCAGTTCGAACCCGATCTTAATTAAGCGATTAAGAAAAAAATATTCAAAATGCCATTATTCTGACAAAAATCAATGAAAGCGAAACGAAATTCAAACTTGATCTGTAACTCATTCAGATACACTCACGTACCAAAATTCAGCTCAATATCTGCAAGCGTTTAGAAAAAAAGTGCGGAAAACCAAGTGGGAATGAAAAATATTCGAAATGCCATAATTCTGTCAAAAATCAATGAAAGCGAAACGAAATTCAAACTTGATCTGTAACTCATTCAGATACACTCACGTACCAAAATTCAGCTCAATATCTGCAAGCGTTTAGAAAAAAAGTGCGGAAAACCAAGTGGGACAGACTGACGGGGACAGACAGACGGACGGACGGACGGACGCAGAGGAAACCTATAGTCCCCTCCGGTTTCACCGGTAGGGGACTAATAATATTGCTACGTGCCAGTTTTAGTAATATGCATATTTATACATTGTGTCGTAATTATCTACAATTTTTCATGAAATTTTATGCAGCTGTTTAAGAATAATTTTGCTTATAAAAAAATAAAGAAATAAAAAAAGGGCTGACGGACTAACTGACGTGCCAAAGACATTATACCACTCGCAACTTGTTGTTATAAAAGTAATTTATAATTTCTCTCTACATTTAAACACTCTTTCAGACTTTCTAAACGGTATCCTAAATAGCCATTTACTCTTGATCATACCATTTTAAACCCGAAATTTATAGGCTTTGAAAATATGCGGGGTCAGGGGTAGAATAAATATATCATATTGAATAAAATCTTTATCCTTCCTAGTGTATAATTTATGAATTGTAATAAACAGTTTTGCAGATAGATATGAAATAAACAATGTAAAATCACAAGTTCGAATCTTGCAAGGTGATAAACTTACTTGTTTTGAATTTTCTGCAATCCAACAGAAAATTCAAATCAAGCGAGATTATCGCCTGTTGAAACGAATATACGTATAAACGTATAAAGGGCTAGAGGGTTGATAAAATAAACATATTGGTTAAAAAATGTGTTTAGAATTAGGGATAGACCAATGCTGGAAAGTGTGAAAATTCCTCCCAAAAGTGTGTTCAAATCTTGCGCCGTAGATTGCCTATTATTTGCATTTAATATATGACCAAAATCTAAAATACAAAACCATAAAGCTGCAGCTACGTTCTGAGTATGTCGTACGTACGACATATTATCTTGTTCGTACAACTTATTATGTCGTACGTACGACATAGTATCTCGTTCGTACGACTTATTATGTCGTACGTACGACATGGTATCTCGTACGTACGACATAGTATCTCGTTCGTACAATTTAGTATCTCGTACGTACAACTTATTATGTCGTTCGTACGACTTATTATGTTGTACGTACGAAATAGTATTTCGTACGTATGACATAGTATCTCGTTCGTACTACTTAGTATCTCGTACGTACGACTTATTATGTCGTACGTACGACTTATTATGTCGTACGTACGACTTATCATGTCGTTCGTACGACTTATTATGTCGTTCGTACGACTTATTTTGTCGTTTGTACGACTTATCATGTCGTTCGTACGACTTATTATGTCGTGCGTACGACTTATTATGTCGTACGTACGACTTATTATGTCGTTTGTACGACTTATTATGTCGTTTGTACGACTTAGTATGTCGTACGTACGACATAGTATCTCGTTCGTATGACTTATTATGTCGTACGTACGACTTATTATGTCGTTCGTACGACTTACAATATTTTTTTTAAGTGGCAGCAATACACTTCCGTACTAGTTAAGGGTAGGAAAAAAATTCTGGATTTTTTTTTTTTGACCATAAAAATTTCAGACTCCTGTGGTCTTATTTATTAACCATGCATTAAAATTTGCGAATATATGGAGGTACGGTGGGGTTACATTGCGCCGCGGCCATTTTGGATTTTTCGAGAAAATATTGGGCACACTAAACTTAACTTCTCTTGCGGCTTCTTCGACCCAACAAATCTGGTAAAACACCTGACGAATTCATGCCATCGAATTTTGTAACACGATCGCCTATTTTGCTTCGATTGTCAACTTTGTCTTTTTCTAACATTTAGGTCTCTTTTACGTAAAAGTTTGAGCGAGATTTGATAAAACCATGCAAATTTTGACACTCGCTAACACCATTTCAGAACAAAAAGATCTCCAAAATAAAATACCATATGATAGATTATAGTCTATGTAAACATTCCACAAATTGGCATTTTCGTCTGTTAACTTGTGTCTGAGTATAATGAGCAAAAGTTGTCTTGCAAATTTTAATTTGATCTAATTGTGTCTTTCGTTACGTCACTTTTATGGTCAGTACGCTAAACATTTTATATTCTGACGTCATTTTCGGAGTTATTACATCATAAAAATTATAAAGTGACGTCACAATAGGTATATATTTTTCTGATCTTTCCAATGATATAAAACTCAATAATTTCCGTAAAACGGTTAATCTTTAATTAATAAACAGTTGCCAGAACTTTTGAAATGCCCCTCATATGTTTGTGAAACGATGATGCCCCCATATGGCAGTTTATAATTATTACGAAGGTTTAAGTTTCTCAATTGCAAGTAAAACTCAAGGTCAAGGTCAAAAGGTCAAAATAGTTGGTATTCAAAGAAAGTTCTTTTCAGAGGGAATACACTTGTAAAACACGAAAGCCTTAGCTAGAACTATATGTACCTGTTCGATCAAAAGTCAGTGTAGATAATGATAAAGATTTTTACAAGTGATCAACGTCTGAGGTCAGGGTAAACAATGATTATACCTGTTGAAAGATCTTGTCGCAATGAATACTCATGCGATGTATGAATTAAAGTCCTAGCATCAACTGTTCACAAGTTATGGCCAGAGTTAAAGTTTTCTTTTTGTAAAAGTGGGTCAAACTCCCAAGATCAAAGTCAGAGGTCAAAATTTGGTACCCATAGAAAGAAATACACTTGTGAAATATGAAAGTCATAGCCCCATCTAATCAAAAGTGATGGGCAAGGTTAAAATTTTGCGGAAAACAGACAGCTAGACGGACAGACAGGGCAAAGACAATATATCTCCGATTTTTCGATTTCGGGGGCATAAAAAAGAATCCATGTGCACCACATTCTAAAAGCCCTTCTTCGGGGAAGGGGTGGGGGTATTCAAATGCAAAATTAATGTATTTTGACATTTCAGCAACAAGAGGTGCGGGGACTCTCCAAATCAAAACTTACATAATACAACATTCTGTGTGGGGACAATTATGTATTAACCTTTCTCTTTATTGATTGCTTCATGGACGTAGTATCCGGGGGGGGGGGGGGGGGCGGGGGGCCCGCCCCCCCCCCCACTTTTTTTCCCAACATAACCTTTACTATAGTAAATAGTAAATGTACCTTGATAGGATGGTTGCCCCCCTCCCCTTATAACCATAGCATAGTGATAGGAAGGATTGTAAGGAAAAAATTGGAAGTGATAGTAAGTTGGCTCTGAAAAAGTTGGCCACTATCCCCCCCCCCACCCCCTCCCCCACGAAATAGGATTTTCGAGTTTGGGCAACTTTTACTTTCCGGTTTTGTTTTTTTTTGCTTGTCAACTTTTCAAAAGAGTAAACAAAAAATTTTCTCAGGTTGCCCCCCCCCCCCCATTTCAAAAATGATGCTACGTGCATGCCTGTGCAGCTTTATGGAATTTAATCTCGTGACCAACCCGTATTTATATCCCGATAGATGTTTAAAAATGATACCTAATTTCTGAAGTAAATTTTCACACATAAACAAAGTTTTGTCGTATGAATGGGGTATAAGTGAAACCTTGCATGCATGTTACTTGTGGGTGGTCGGAGTCTTCGAAGTTAGCCATGGTTTGGTGGCCTAGGCAACACAGAGGAAATTAATTACAAGGACAGAACTTAAAGTACTATTTTTTTTTGTAAAATAGACCTAAAAATATCATTCTATATGACAGAAATCGCTTCTCTCTCTCTCTCTCTCTCTCTGTCTTTTTTTTTCTCTCTCTCTCTCTCTCTCTGTCTTTTCTCTTTCTCTCTGTCTCTGAAAAAGGGGTCCAAACCCTTAAACCCCCATAGATCCGCAAATAACATGTAGGTTGTACACTTACATTTTCAACTGTTACTATTTTTGATATATCATATAGCCATAATTTAATAACGATAAAACAAAAAGTTGGGATGTGGGCGGGGTTCATAAACTTGTGCCTTTCAATGAACATGTTGGGGAAAAGAGCTATACATATTGTTAAGAAAATAAGCTGTTCAAGACCTTCTTCCCCCCCCCCCTTCCCGGTTTCTTTGTGGTTTGCCAGGTAACTACATAAATTCATGCATTGGTTCCCGAGTGGGGTAGATTTAGAATTTTATATATTTTTTGAGGGATTACATTGCATATCGCACCTTCAAGTTTCTTTTCATAGAATAAGGTGGATAGATCTTCCAAAATCACTACGCTCTGCATGGGGACTGTCTAACTTTGATCACGTGACCTGGGTTATAAGGTCAGATTGAAATTGCCATTTTGTCAATATCTGTCACTATTGTCATTGCTTCTGCATTGCATCTACTCAGCGCTTTCACAGCATTCTTCAAGACATCTTGCACAGAAGAAGATTTCTTCTGGGCGAGGTAAGTTTATATTGAAGTAGTTATATTAATCAGTTTATTACTTTATAAGGGTTTTGGTGGAAAACAATTCTCGCAGTGAGTAGTCGAACATTCTTGACGCCATTGTTGGCCTGCAGCAAAACAGAGATTTATAGCTAGACTGGTACTAACACTTGGAAATACTTGTTCGCATGTATGCACGTGTATATTAGGTACCATTTGTCACATTTTTTAGTTTTAATGTGAATCTACAAATTAAATATTGACATGTGTATTGGCATTTTGGGTGAAAATTGGACTTCCGGTAGGTTTAGTGAGTGCACATAGATACTGTCCAATTAGAGTAAATAATGAAAGGTCGATCATCCTGGCCTGGCATACATATAGATCCACATTTATAAGGGTGTATAACTGTTTAGGGGGCCTCATCTAGAACAAAAGTCAAAACTTGGAAACATTGCACTGTATACGTAACAGTATAAATGTAATATGTTTTACGGTGTGACCGTTGGGGCGAGCGCAGTTTATTTGTATCATAAGCCTACACATGTACTGTCTATATCAAACAAGAAAACGAAACAATGAAAATATATCACTTCCCATGCATCGGGATCGAGATTCCAAACTTCTCGAAAGTTTCCGACAAAATCGGAAATTCCCGAAACGTTGAAGTGACGAAAGAATGATGTCAGATAAAAAGTCCTGTTGACTTAGTACGCAAACGATAGTTTTATGGAATGGAGATTGCATTAAATCGTTGTTTGTATTTTCTTTTTTCAAGTAAGTTGTTGCTATGTTTTATCCTCCAAGTTGCTATGCACCACAAAGCATTACTGGGAGTTTGGAATTTTTTCACGCGGTGAGATAAAAATTTCTTGGAACAATGTGCAGATTTCAACCTTAATTTCCTCCGTTCGTACACATTAGTCTATTGAGCTCGCTACCAGAGCGGCGCTTCGCGCCGCCTCGCTGCGCTCGCTATAATCAGGGACCTATGTACTAGTATATATTTCTCCTACAAGTAAGAGCCTCGGTTAACGTCCCTACGCTCCTTGTGTACCTCGGACTCTTTCATCCGAAGGCCATTTTCTAACGAGCTAGTTCTGCCTGAGATTTTGAGCGGAACGTATTATGCTTGAAATAAACTGTAAACAAATAATTTTCAGGTACCTACGTGTTTGCATGGGGTATGAAAGCCACAAGAAATAATAAAATCCATTTTATTCAGTGTGCATTATTAATATTGTTAATTAAAGAAAATTGTCATTATTCCAATTTGTCACCAGAAGTACTTTCGATTTGACTTCACATTAATTTTGCGGATTGGTTGTCAGAAAACGAAATTTTTGTTGCATTACACTTAAGTTTCGTTTCTTCAGATTTTCTGAATTCCATTTCTGAATTTTAAACAGACGAATTGTTTCAATTAAAAAATAAAGGATTTATTGCTAATACGAGAGGTTAACAGTATTTTATGCGTAAGTTTTATCCTAAATATTGAGGATTTTATTATTTTGTAC
>NW_026924902.1:0-24189 GCF_032062105.1 Saccostrea cuccullata
ATTTCTTGCACATGAATAAAAGTTGGTTTACAGTAAATACTAACAAGAAAATTTAAAGAATTGTGGACCCGCTTCCAGGGCAGTGTCTTTGTGGGTGAGACATCATTTTTTAATTGACACATAATGTGTCAAATATGAACGCCCATATCATATATGTCATTCAGAAGTAAATCTCAATGAAGTTGATTTATATTTAAAAATAAGGTGGACTGTGAAGGTCAAGGGGTTAGAAATTATAGCATCATGCAGGACTCAACATTAACACCTTGTCGACTTGTCCAGTACCAATGAAAAAAGATTATGGACAAGTGAATATTGCTGGGCACTTGTCCAAATGGACAAGTAATTTTTATGCAAAGAAGTCTTAAAATAATATTAAAACAAGAGGCCCATGGGCCACATCGCTCACCTGAGAACGAAGCTTTGACCATTCTGTTCTTTACCAGATTTCTTCCTTGTTATACATAATGCATTCCAACCCTACCCCACTGATCATAATTTAGACATTTTGAAATCTACACTACCCCATGATCCTTCCATGGGCACATATGTTTCAGCTTTTTTGGCCCAGTGGTTCCTAAGAAGAAGATTTTTCCTATATATTTCTATGTCAAACTTTGATTCCCTATAATGGCCCCGCCCTTCCCCCGGGGGGTCATGATTCCTACAATTTAGAATTTACACTACCCCAGAATGTTTCCACATAAGCTTCAGCTTTTCTTGCCCTGTGGTTCTTGAGAAGAAGATTTTCAAAGATTTTTCCTATATATTTCTATGTAAAACTTTGATACCCCATTGTGGCCCCGCCCTTCCCCAGGGGGTCATGATTTAAACAATTTACAATCTACACTATACCAGGATGCTTCCACATAATATCCAGCTTTTCTGGCCCAGTGGTTCTTGAGAAGAAGATTTTCAAAGATTTTTCCTATATATTTCTATATAAAACTTTGATTCCCCATTGTGGCCCCGCCCTTCCCCCAGGGGTCATTATTTGAACAATTTAGAATCTACACTACCCCAGGATGCTTCCATATTAGTTTCAGCTTTTCTTGCCCAGTTGTTCTTGAGAAGAAGATTTTCAAAGATTTTTCCTATCTGTCTATGTAAAACTTTGATACCCCATTGTGGCCCCACCCTTCGCCCGGGGGTTATGATGTGAACAATTTAGAATCAACAATTTAGAATCTACACTATACCAGGATGCTTCCACATAAGTTTCAGCTTTTCTGGCCCAGTGGTTCTTGAGAAGAAGATTTTCAAAGATTTTTCCTATATATTTCTATGTCAAACTTTGATTCCCCATTGTGGCCCCGCCCTTCCCCCAGGGGTCATTATTTGAACAATTTAGAATCTACACTACCCCAGGATGCTTCCATATAAGTTTCAGCCTTTCTTGCCCAGTGGTTCTTGAGAAGAAGATTTTCAAAGATTTTTCCTATATATTTCTATGTAAATTTTTTATTCCCAATTGTGGCCCCGCCCTTCCCCTAGGGGCCATGATGTGAACAATTTACAATCTTCACTATACCAGGATGCTTCCACATTAGTTTCAGCTTTTCTGGCCCTCCACATTAGTTTCAGCTTTTCTGGCCCAGTGGTTCTTGAGAAGAAGATTTTCAAAGATTTTTCCAATATATTTCTATGTCAAACTTTGATTCCCCATTGTGGCCCAGCCCTTCCCTGGGGGGTCATGATTTGAACAATTTAGAATCTACACTACCCCAGGATGCTTCCACATAAGTTTCAGCTTTACTGGCCTAGTGGTTCTTGAGAAGATTTTTTAATGACCCAACCCTATTTTTGTCTTTTCTTGCGAGGGGATATGTCCCTCTCATTTTAACAATTTCAATTCCCCTTCACCCAATGATACTTTGTACCAAAATTGGTCAAAATTGGCCCAGTGGTTCTTGAGAAGAAGTCGAAAATGTGAAAAGTTTACAGATGGACAGACAGACGGACAGACGACGGACAAAATGTGATCAGAAAAGCTCACTTGAGCCTTCGGCTGAGGTGAGCTAAAAACACTATTGAATAAAGTGTATCGAATAAAAACGGAAGCAGCTAGTGCACAAACCCGAATTTCGTTCCCGATATCAAAAGCTTTGCACTTGACCAGGATCAATGTTCACTTAAGTTGCAGCCATGCTGATGGCGTGGATTTTACGATACTTGCGAGTTGGGAATACATTTGATTGATATATTACAGATTCTCTTGCAAACATTTATGTTGTTGTCAGGACAGGGAATCTAGATAAAATTTTGTTTTATATGTGTTTGTCTTATTTATCAATAACAATTAACACTAAATAAATCAAACACATTTAATTTTTTAATTTTAGTAATTGTTTTCAAGTTGACAGAATACATGGAATAAGATATTATTTAGTGAAAAATTTTGGACAAGTGAAGTTGAAGATCGGACAAGTAAATATCTTGGTCATGTGTCGGAATATGATATGAATGAACAGGTAGGAAAAAAAGCTAATCATGTCAAGTCCTGAGCATGCTCAGAAATATCTTGTCGCAGGTAATAAATGCACATGTTAAATATGAAAGCCTAGGCTTAAATCCCTTCTCAATTAAAAGTCACAAGGAAAACTTAATATTTTTGAATAGACACGGTGTATAGGCATAACGGACCCTTTCCGCTGAAACGGACCCTTTCAGCAGAATTAACGGATACTTTCTGCCAAATTTTCAAAACAACAATCGAGTGCTCGACAAAAATGAGTTCGTTTAGAGAAAGGAAAGGGTTAGTGAATGTAATTTTGCTTCCACGGAATATCAGCGATATTGATATACCTTAATAAGCTATTGTTTATTGCCATGCACATACCAATTTAGCTCATGAAACGTTTTAGTTTGATCAAACAAGCCATCGCGCAGACGGACCTTTTCAGATGCTATTCAGTTAAGCTATCCTTTGAAAAATTATCGCACATATTACTGATGAGAATATTTATTTAAAACTTTATTTGACTTGTCAAAAACCTATTACATATCCAGAGAAGGAAGTTCTGGAACCAAACTATACTTTCTATTCTTTCATTGTTGTTTGACTTTGAGGGAAGTGAAACATGCGCTTTTGACCTGTAATTTTTTTTTATAAGGACATAGTGTCCACTTTTCCGAGAATAGTCTTTTACTGTAAATTTGTTTATTATGTAAAGTTTCATCTCATGGATGCTTCTCCCTCTCACTTTTGCTGCTCTGGGTTATTCACGTGCAAATTTGAAAACGTGAAAGAAAAAAAAAAGGTATCGAAAATCCCCAACTCAGAAAATCGTTCGTATAAGGTCCTGTTTATGAAGAACACATTGATAAAAAAATATTTTGCCAACATCAGATTTTATTTTATGTACAGGCATATTAAAAAGTACCTACTTGATATCCAGCTAGGGTATGTGTCATTGTTTTTAAGGGGGGGGGGTGTATAAAAAATAGATTACTAATCATTATGTAAGATACCTAATATGATGAGGAGGATATACTATGTACATGCAAAGAATGATTATAAAGTTAAAATTAAAAACCAAAGGAAACAAGAGGCCCAGGGGCCACAGAACTCACCTGAGCACATCGGGCTTCAATTTATCCCCCTCCAGGCGTTCATCATTTGAACAAATTAGAATCTACACTACCTGAGGATGATTCCATATAAATATCACTAATCATAGCTTTGAAGTACTTGAAAAGAAGATTTTAAAAGGTTTCCCTATATATATCCCTATGTAAAACTTGGGTCGGCCATTTTGGCCCCACCCTAGCCCCGGGGGTCATGATTTGAACAAACTTGAATCTACACTACCTGAGGCTGATTCCACATGAGTTTTATCTTTCCTGACCCAGTGGTTCTGGAGAAGATTTTTATAGATTTTTCCCATGTATTCCTATGTAAAACTTGGGTCGGCCATTTTGGCCCCACCCTAGCCCCGGGGGTCATGATTTGAACAAACTTGAATCTGCACTACCTGAGGATGATTCCACATGAGTTTCATTTTTCCTGGCCATTGGTTCTTGAGAAGAAGATTTTTAAAGAATTTTCCTATATATTCCTATGTAAAACTTGGGTCGGCCATTTTGGCCCCACCCTTGCCCCGGGGGTTCATTTGAACAAATTTGAATCTACACTACCTGAGGATGATTCCACATGAGTTTCATCTTTCCTGGCCATTGGTTCTGGAGAAGAAGATTTTTAAAGAATTTTCCTATATATTCCTATGTAAAACTTGGGTCGGACATTTTGGCCCCACACTTGCCCCGGGGGTCATGATTTGAACAATTTTGAAACTACACTAGCTGAGGATGATTCAACATGAGTTTCATCTTTCCTGGCCATTGGTTCTGGAGAAGAAGATTTTTAAAGATTTTTCCTATATATTCCTATGTAAAACTTGGGTCGGCCATTTTGGCCCCACCCTTGCCCCGGGGGTCATGATTTGAACAAACTTGAATCTACACTACCTGAGGATGATTCCACATGAGTTTCATCTTTCCTGGTCCAGTGGTTCTGGAGAAGAAGATTTTTAAAGATTTTTCCTATATATTCCTATGTAAAACTTGGGTCGGCCATTTTGGCCCCACCCTTGCCCCGGGGGTCATGATTTGAACAAATTTAAATATACACTACCTGAGGATGATTCCACATGAGTTTCATCTTTCCTGGCCCAATGGTTCTGGAGAAAAAGATTTTTAAAGATTTTTCCTATATATTCCTATGTAAAACTTGGGTCGGCCATTTTGGCCCCATCCTTGCCCCGGGGGTCATGATTTGTACAAACTTGAATCCACACTACCTGAGGATGATTCCATATGAGTTTCATCCTTCCTGGCCCAGTGGTACTGGAGAAGAAGATTTTTAAAGATTTTTCCTATATATTCCTATGTAAAACTTGGGTCGGCCATTTTGGCCCCACCCTTGCCCCGGGGGTCATGATTTGAAAAAATTTAAATCTACACTACCTGAGGATGCTTCCACATGAGTTTCATCTTTCCTGGCCCAGCGGTTCTGGAGAAGAAGATTTTTTAAAAATGCCATTAATTTTTAACAAATTCATGATTATCTTCCCTTGGAAAAGGGCGTGGCCCTTCATTTGAACAAACTTGAATCCCCTTCACCCAAGGATACTTTGTGGCAAGTTTGGTTGAAATTGGCCCAGTGGTTCTTGAGGAGAAGATGAGAATGTGAAAAGTTTACGCCGAAGCCAACGACGACAACTACAACGACAACGACAGACAACGGACAAATTTTGATCAGAAAAGCTCACTTGAGCCTTCGGCTCAGGTGAGCTAAAAACCAAAACTTGAAAAACTTGCATCTTTGAAAAAATTAAATGGAGGGGGGGTGTAGGATAAATTTTGAATATATTAACGTATTAATCTTCGCCGGCAAAGGGTTTCTGATACGCTACTCCCTTATGAGGAGAGAAAACCTTGGCTAACGGTCAAGCAAACATTTTCTAAAGCTGGCCACAGTAATAGATAATTATATGAGTGGTAACATACATCATTTGTATATACATGTATTAATAATTATACATTTTAATTTTATAGAAAGAAAAATGAAATTCGCATGAAATGATTCAATTTACATATCTTGATACAAATAATCAAGAATTTAATCTGTGAAATCTAACGAGTATTAATTATTTATCTACAAATTTATCTTGAACAGATATCATCGATTCTTTTAGTGTTTGAGTTATATCGGGGGTATAATATTACTTTTTATATCCAATTTGTCAGCACACCTGTTGTTAAAATAAAAATTTATAAATATACTTTCATATGGAGTAACTGTCCAGAGATTTGGGATTCGATCAGGATGATAAAACATAGAAACTTACGTTTAATAAGCAATGAGCTGAAAGTGCCCTTTTCCAAATCATAAAGTGTCCGTTTCTTCAAAACTTCGTAAAAAAGTACTTTTATAAAATTTAAAACAGAGTGTAGACAAAAACATCAAAACGCACAAATATTGAAATCTTTAACTCTAAATAATATGCCCATATGCTACTTGTAACACTGCCAATTTATTCACAAAATTCTGTCCAAATGACTTGTCAATATTGATGAACCACTGATGTGCGACAGAAAAAATGTTATTTAGAGGCTATCTCCGTAAAATGAAATTAAAAATGACTTTCACGTCCAAGATCAACGTCAGCCACATTCCGTGGAATGTATAATTTACTGGTTTGCCAAAGTTTTAAGTTTCAAAACACATGAATTCTTGAACATGTGTTGGTTCGAGGGTAGTTTCAACGGAAAGTGTCCGTTGCTTTTATCGGAAAGTATCCGTTTCAACGAAAAGGGTCCGTTATGCCTATACACCGTGATAGAAGGTCATGCAAACTTCAAGCTCAAGATCACAAGATCAAACATAATTCGGTATTTATATAATAGTGTTGTGTTTTGCGTGCACTATGCCTAAATAGTTGTCAGGGTTTGACACATGGTGCACGAGCCCGAGGCGAGTGCACTATGTGTCAAACCTGACTACTATTTAGGCATAGTGCACACAAAACACAACACTATTGTTATTATTATGCTGACTGTTGTTACTGATAAAAACGGCAATATTTTCTTCATTCCCAATGTTTCATTACCTGTAACATTTGTCTACTATAGCTCTATTATGACGTCACTGTATGCAACATGTATGTCATAATCTTTTCCTTTAATTTTGAACGTTCCATGTTTTAGGTATAATCTACAGATAGTTTTAGAGAATATTATTTGAGTGAAGGAAGGGGGGTTGCAAGATTAACTATTTTAGAAGAATTATTTTGTTTATTTTTAATTTTAATTATAAAATATTTGAAACTAAGTTTATATATATTATAGTACAATACTATAGATAACGGCCTCTGTGGCGTTTTTGATAGCGCGTCGGACTGACAATCTCGGGGGTCATGAGTTCGCTCCCCGGTATGGGCGTTGTCGGATTTTCCTCTAAAATGGAAGCCATGCACTATTTCGGCATAGTATGCTTACGCTCTATAAATCCTTAGACCACTATGCGAGAACAGTAGGGTATGGGTTATATAGAGACAAACTGACAGGAAGCATAATAATATCAGATATTACAGAGCTGACACCTCAATAAATGTTAATTGTCTTTAAGTATTAGGCAAAGTCCAACAATAAATTTACATTCTAGAAAATTCAAAAATTTATGCAATTTTGAACTGAAAAGGATTGCTAAGTTACTTGGATTTAGAGTCAATAAACTTTTAAACTAGTTGCCCATCAAGAAAATGTCATTCAAATCCAGAATCAGAAGCAATTGCTGCAGACAAGAGTAAGATGAGATTTGATAATTTTCCCTGTTGATAATGGTACCAAAAGTATGGAATCTAATAAGGACATTCATTCCAGGACAATTTTAATAGAATATCATTTGAAATTTAATATATCAGATTATTTTCATTTGTAAAAGAAGCAATGATATTTAAAATTATTATTACGATTTCATTTAAAGAAATAATATAAAATTAAATTAGAACGAATAATCTCATGAACGAGTTAGCAAGCCATTATCGCAATTTTAACACAGGTAAGCTACCGTTAGAAATCTATATCATATAGAAATATTTCATCACTCTTTTTCAGCTTTTTGCAGCAGTAAATATTGCAGTTTTAAGCACACATACGCTTAATAGACAATAAATATTTAGAGTTATGTGAAAATATTCTTGCACTTTATCTTTTATTCAACACAAACACGAGAATAGAGGCTAAATGAGTGAAAATTCCCGAATTCAGTAATGTTTTTTATTACTGAAAAGAGTAATACATGTAGTTCCCTTTTACAGTAATACTTCCCCGAAAAAGGAACTGTGCCCAACCTGTTAAAGTTTTTGTGACGTACCAACAGAACAACAGACTTGCAGACTGACAGACAAATGAGATCACTAGCGGGGGACAGATACAAGAATTGTGATCCTCCACTTTCAAGGTCTCGTTGGGTTAAGGGTCAATCATTGTTATGCAACCCTGCCTTGGAGGTCAGGTGCATTTAAATTAAGGAGGAGTGCCAAACCAAAATTTTATTGAAGAGCTCTTTACTTAGACCTGCCTTTTCAACTATGCAAGGTTTCAGCCTTGTAAATCACCAATTTCAGCTCTAAATTAATTTATAACATTTTTTTTGTATTTTTTTAAGAGAAAGTAAAAAAAAATGTTTTCTTTTCATAAAATATTTTTTATGGTTACAATCTTGATATAAGTTGCATTAAGAGGCTAAATAAAGCTACATGTTACTATTTAGCTAAACATAGTAATTTAAAAAATCTATACAGTGGTACTGGACCTGTTAAAAACACTTGACATTTTACTTCAAGATTCTGGCAATTTCAGACAAAAGATACTATAATTTAAAAGAGTGGTCACAAAAAAGTAAACTTCTTTTCCAAACAGGATTTTTAAAAAACTTATTTCGTTTGGGGGGGGGGGGCTCTCCCCTTGCACCATGTCCTCACTCCCCCACCCAACCCCAACCCCACCACAAACACCCCCGAGACATGAATCATCACATTTTATTCAAATATCATGATATACGATTTACTTTAAAGTTAAGCTACTTTGTAAACAAAGGCTATCAGTGACTTGGCCATGTTGGCTTCATTTCTTATGATTTTAAAATTGAGATGTTCTGGTAATTCTATTCATAATATTTACCTGTGTCGTCCATCTGCTGAGCTGCTGAAGAATCCAAAGATCCGTTCATAGAACAGCAAAATCAGAAGAAATCTCAAAGTCTCAATAAATCGCCAGGAAAATATGTCAATACTCGCCAAGTCTCTATATCTAAGTGATTACCAGTTCACGTGGTCAAAAACACGCGCCAAGCATGGCGTGGTCACTGGGGCATGAAACTTGTGAATATAGCGAGGTAGAGGTTCTACGTGTCTGGATATGGATTTCTCACGTTTAGGGCAGTGGGGAGATATATATGTTGCAGTTATTGAATAGGATAGAATAGAATAGAATTTATTACCAAATCGGGGCCCATTTTTATTAATATAATATGCATTCAACAATTAAGGGGACCCGGGGGAGGGGAGATAGGGGGTTTACTATTGATTACTATTCCTTGATAGGACAGCCCCCCTTTTTTTGTTGCAGTATACATGGTATAGTCAAGAGGGAAAATAAGTGTGTATGAAAGAATTGTACTGAAAAAAGTTAGACCCCTACACGCCCCTGGAAACACTAGGATTTTCCAGTCGACTTTTTTTTTCTCTGCCTGCCCCCTTTCAAAAACGACTGTGCTGTGTCCTTCCCAAATGTCCGGTGGTGTCATGTTGAATCTATTTTTTTTTTAATCGTGTATTCTTGTTGTTATTGATGGGGGGCGGGGGGGGGGGGGGTAGGTATGCACACGTAAATTATTTACGTTAATAAATGAAGATTGATCCAATAACTTTTAGAGGCATTGCATTTAATTTATATAAGGTGCAATTTAATAACTTTTTGAATACATGTCCTTGAAAACTGAAATTCATTTGTTCATAAAATTTATTTCACACAATTTATTTTCAAATTTTGAAACAAAGTCGAAGTTTATTCAAGGCAGAGTTCAAACTTCAAACGCTGAAAGTTAGTCAATGACATGGTCTTAGGAACCGAAAGGGGGAGGGAATAGGGGGCCGTGCTCCCAAGAACTTAATTTGCAGATATATAACACAATAGAAAACAGGACTCACAAACACATGTGTCTCGTTAATATGAACTTCTGATAACCTTTTTTTTTTTTGCTTAAGTTATAAAGGATTTTTTGTTAGTTGATAGTGCCCAAACTGAAAATGTATAGCTGCCCCCTCCCCCATCCAATGAAAGGGAGACTGTCACCCATCCCTTTTTTTTTCAAGAAAGATTTTTTTCTCTAAAGAGCGAGGGCGCTTTTGATTGGCATTCGGCAGGAATCTGGGCGTAATTGAAAAGTGAAAATTTTATCGACATGTCACATGAAATTTTTACATTTTTTTTTTATTTTGGGGGTTCCTGTGCAACAGGAAAGGTAAACGTTTTCCCGAAATCGAGTTTTGATTTGCTAAAAAATAGCTTGAAAATTGGCCAGATCAGACATTTGGTACAAAATGGTACATTTCTTAAGGTTTCGTCAAAAACATGTCCAAAAATTTATTTTTACAATATCCCCAAAACTATGTAGCGTATAAAGTTAAAACTTTTACAGTTTATAAATTTTTTATTGATTAACAGATAGAAAGTATCACCTGATGAAAAAAATACTTTGAATAACATTAATTAAGAAAAATTCTTCTTAAAAATGCACAATTTTCAAAAAAATACACCTAATTAATTCCGTGATTTTAGTGAAAACAATCATTGTAGAAACAAAATATGTTTATCAATGAAGGGCAAGTTGGAC
The DNA here is from genome assembly GCF_032062105.1 of Saccostrea cuccullata. Taxonomy (NCBI): domain Eukaryota; kingdom Metazoa; phylum Mollusca; class Bivalvia; order Ostreida; family Ostreidae; genus Saccostrea; species Saccostrea cuccullata. The sequence goes on from NW_026924902.1 coordinate 10,400, forward strand.
TTGGATAGCCTCGGGAAAGTTGTTTTCCCTGTTTATTTTGTCCAAATGTTAAGACTTGAAAGTGAAAGTACACTGCAAATGGCGGATTCTGTAGGGGTCTTGTCTTTATACATGTCATGCTTTCAATAACAGCCTTTCAGAGACCATTCACGTCCAACTTGCCCTTCAATGATAAACATATATTATTTCTACAATGTTGGTTTTCGCAAAAAGGACAGAATTAAGCAGGTGCATTTTTTAAAAAATATGCCCATTTTCTGATACAATTTTTCTCCAAAAATATCTTTTTAAAAATATTTGTTATCAAGTAAGACTTTCTATCTATTAATCAGTGATATCTTTAAAAACTTTAAACGTTTTGACTTTATACCACACATAGTTTTGGAGCAATTGTAAAAATAATTTTTTACACATGTTGACCTTTGACGAAACCTTAAACACGTTTTTCTAAAAATTTTCTATCTCTGGGTCTTCGAACTCTCCCTGATTTTTAAACGTTATTTGTGTGTATTTTAATTCAAAGAAACGAATACACATTTTCAAAAAATGGAGAGCATAGTTTCACAAACCCAGAGACAATAATTTATTTACTGAATCAAGGAGAATTCAGAGTTATCTTTCTTCTAAATATTCCTTCAGTCATACTAATTTGCATGAAACATAAAAATGTTGGAATCAAATATTTTATTGAAAAATGACCTTTTCCTAAAAAAAATTCAAAATGTGTGAATATGGTGTTTCTTTGTCATATCTTTTAAAATCTTCTGTGAGAAGTCTTACATTTTATACTTTTATAGTTACATGTATTTTTAAATTTTATTTGTAGCGGCATAATTTAGCTTTTAATTTGTGTGTATTTTATTGAATACACATATATATATATCCATGTGTGTGTTCAGTTTATGTGTAGCGGCGATAAGATTTACCAGTGTTCAGTTAATGTTTTAGGTTCGAGCCTTGCATGCATGCGGCATTCCTTTTTTGTTTTCAAGCAAACAACCATTTATTTTATCAAATTCGTTTTATGCACTAATTTATTAAAATTTTGAATTAGACAAATTTTGGTTCAGTTTGGTTCTCGATCGAAATCAATTCCAATCTTCTATTCTATAATGTACATATACATACATCTATGATATTATTATGATATGATATTAATATTTTAGGTACTTTTTTGGAAACATTACAATGTTTTAGTACCCACTAGGAAAAACGGACATAAATTTATAATCTCACTAAGTCTTTCAAACTAAATGAAAAAAAACCCTTTGGACGTGCACGTGATGGTAAAATCTGACCAGTTATGTTCAGCCAACTAAATCATGGACATTTAGACCATAAATGTTTCGTACCTCTGCATTTCATTTTCGGAAATATGCATATCATTTCCGACATATTTTTAAATTTCATTTCCGACATTTTTGTTTTCATTTCCGACATAATTTTGTTTCCATTTCCGGAATTTACCTGTGCGAGTAAAGGTTAAGAGTTCTATGAGCATAAACCTTTTTCACCACATCTAATGTGCACTAAATTAAATGTCAGTGACAGCACCACATTTATGTGCAAGTTATTGATATATATACAAAACTCAGATATTAGATTTCAATGATTTATTTATGTTTTTTCTTTAAATTATGTAAAAGTAAATTCTTCATATTTGTTACTAAAAGTACTACATGTACATTATGTATTTGAAAAATGTCGGAAATGAAAAGATGATAATTGCAAAAAATTCCGGAAATGAAATGCAGCTGTTTCGTACTATGATTCCTGCAGATCACTTGCCAAATGCGCCCATTTTCTTTAGTATGAGAAATTTTGTTAACAAGACAGAAACAAAAAAGACCCGCTTTGCTTTGGAAAATATGATGCGATACTACATCTTTGCAATTCTAAAAGTTAGCCCCCTTTCAAAATACAGGGACGTAGCAACCGGGGGGGCTGCCCCCCACTTTTTTCACCAACATAACCTTTGATATAGAAAATGTTCATTGAAAAGGTAATTGCCCCCCCCCCACTTTTTGACCACAGTACCATAGTATAGTGGTACCAAAGAAAAGTTTGGAAAAAATTGGAATTGAAAGTAACTTGGCTTTGTAAAAGTTAACCCCCCCCCCCCCCCCCCACGAAATAGGATTTTCGAGTTTGGACAACTTTTAATTTTCGTTGGTTTTTTTTTTGGCTTGTCAACTTTTCCAGGTAAGCGAAATAAAATTTCTCTGGTTGCCCCCCCCCCCCTACTTTCAAAAACGATGCTACGTGCCTGAAATAAGACAAGGTTTTTGAGTTTTGGGCAATTTTAAGTACATTTTCTTTTTCAGGAGGTTAGTTTTTTTTTTAAATATCCCCAACCCTTTATTTAAGATTTTCCGTGCTTGTCTTAGAGAACAAAGTGTGGAAGAAAGCAAACATATCGAACAAAAAACTATCGTTAAATAAATGTTTTACAAATAACCTAGATCTATTCGATAAATCAGATATAAAAGCAATATTCTCGATAGCATAAAGGGTATATCTAATAAAAAATTATCGTAAACTATTGTATTATTGTTTGAATGATGTTTATACGTTTCATTGATGGAACCTTTACTGATCAAGAAATCTGTACAGGCGACATGCCTAATGTAGTTCATGCAGTGATTAACTATAAGGAGAAATTATTCAATTTCTAAAACAGACAGACAGACAGACAGACAGGACAAAAACAGTAAACTCCCGGATCTATCGATCCAGGCACATAAAAAAGACTATTAGTATGTATATGTATCTGATTCTGAAATAACAAAAACAAAGTAGTTAATTTTGACATTCAGATTGTGAAAGCAGCCGCGATACTGTGGGAATCCAGGAATCTTGAAAGGGGGCAGATTTGGCGTCGGGGTACACCGAATTTAAGTGGCATACAGCCACACACTAATATGATTTATTAAAACTTATGTATATTTTGGACACAAAAGAGGAGGGTGGACCCTTTGCAACTTCTTAGCCCTTTTTGCTGAGCGGAAAAATTTAACAAACGTTTTCCCATTTTTTTTTTTTTTTTTTGCTACATCGAAACCTCTGCCTGCATGTATTATATAAAAGGGGTCTAAACCTACGCCCCAATGTAAAACATCGAAACCTCTGCCTACATGTATTATATAAAAGGGGTCTAAACCTACGCCCCAATGTAAAAAAAATAAAATAAAACTCGCACCGTGTTTCGACGTCTATGAGTTGTAATACTATACATTTATTGACTGAGTTCGAGGGCAACATGCGTTTTGTCGGACCCAAGAACCAAACTGTCTGCCAGAGGCCGTTAGGCCGAAGGCAGACATAGGGTGACAAAACGCATTTTGCCCGAGATCTCTGTCAATAAATGTTTTGTTATACCTTTCATTTTATTTTATATTTTTAGACACACGTGTATTTTGTACTATATTCCGTAATGTAACGTCAGGTCTGTCACTGTTTTACACCAACGAATGAAAATGAGATTAAGCTCCGCCCATTTGTGACGTAAGCGGTCCAACATCTCACCGAGCGGTCCAACATCTCACTCAGCGGTCCAACATCGATTTTTTTATGCCCGCTCAGCAAAACATTAAAAATGTTAGACTTTTTTTTCGTATAGATTTGTAAAGGAACAAATTTTTAAAGATATAACAACGACATTTGTGATTCAAAATTGAAACTTGAAATTAAAAACTAATATTGATAGTCTTAAACTAATCTGAGGGGTCATTGGTGTATATTTCACTTAGGTAAATTTGTGCAGTAATATTGTTAAATCTGAGTTCGGTTGTATTTATTTAATCTATCTATTTATTAATCATTATTACCTAGTTATTTATTTTTATTTATTTATTGAAAATATGACTAATCATTGATAACAATGCATTCCTTTATCATTTTGGTTTGTTTTTTAACAAATATTTATTTATAGTAAACACAGGCACGTAGCATCGTTTATGAAAGTGAGGGGGGGCAACCAGAGAATTTTTTTTTACTTACCTCAAAAAGTTGACAAGCAAAAAAAAAAAAAAAAGCGAAAATCAAAAGTTGCCCAAACTCGAAAATCCTATTTCGTGGGGTGGGTGGGTGGGGGGTAGTGGCCAAGTTTTCAAAGCCAAGTTTGTTTCACGTCCGATTTTTTTTTATCACTATACTCTGGTAAAAAGTGGGGGGCCAACCATTCTTTCAATGAACATTTTCTATAGTCAAGGCATTGTTGGGAAGAAAAATGGGGGGCCTGGCCCCCCCCCCCCCCCCCCCCCGGTTGCTACGTCCCTGAAACATAAAATAAATTAGATAAGTAATAAAAGACTACAATAAAAAAGCAAAATTTTAACAACGATAGACGATATACCATGAATATTAAATGTCTACTAATGTGCATATAAATAATAAAAAAATGTAGAATTCCATTTTAAGTGAGCGTCTCAGAGAAAACCATGCAAAATGGCAAAAATGGTCCACAAGCTTACATCTCAAATATTTTAAAACTGGTATAAAACTGGAAGAGCATCCCATGAAAGTCCAATTTTTGAATTCAATTGCCCCTCAATCTTGTTCTATTTTTAGCTTTGACCTATTTTATATAATGGCCCAAATATCCCTTAAAAATTGTGAAAAAAAAATACTAAAAACGATACATTTTGAGCACCAAAATATGAAAATAAGAGTACAATTCATACAAACTTTTTATTTATATATAAGTTATCTATGTCTTATTCTTTCAATAAAACAAAGTTTCTTTGACAGAACTGCTTAAATAAAGGTCAGGCAGTATTTAGAAAAGAATGGGTGGACTTAACTGGCCAGAAAAAATGCCGAAATTTAAGTTTCATAAAATCTTATTATTTTTCCATTATATAAACCCCCAATATCTTAACTGTGTATTCATGGTACGGTCGTGAATTTAAAACGATCTCTTTTCGAAGTAAACTAAATAATTATCGAAGGCATGGTGCCTGAAGATTTCTTGAATATCAAATTATAGATAATCAGGGTCACGCGTTTTCCACACAGGTGCTTGAGGACAGGACCCCCCCCCCCCATTATAGACCCCCGGGCCTTTTCGATTTTTTTTTCTTAAACTATCCTTAAGTAACATATTTGTGATGTAATCCATACCATCAAACCGAAAAATTACGAAAAACAAACAGTTTATAAGAATTCGTATCCCACTATATATAAATTTTATATATAGTGGGATACGAATTTTTATGGTTTGATGGTATGGATTACATGTATATCACAAATATGTTACTTAAGGATAGTTTAAGAAAAAAAATCGAAAAGGCCCGGGGGTGTATAATGGGGGGGGGGGTCCTGTCCTCAAGCACCTGTGGTTTTCCATCGTCTGAATACATAGTCAGCGCATGTTTGTCGGCTGTTCTTAAGAAAACTTTAGTTGTATATCGAACAAAATAATGTTATATTTCAAGGAGAAGTGCCGACAAACGTGCGCTCACGCTTAATTTTACAAAAAAAATGTTTAAAATAAACTTCTCGCTTCCATTGTTATGACTGCGATTGACCTGTTTAATATTACAATTCATCACGTGATGTCCACCTGCGAGTGTACTCATGAAAACAGTTACATTGTATTCTTCAACCTGACCTCGATCTAAATCGTGTCTTTGAGCGTGTTTTCAGAATTTAGCAAATTAAATATTGTTTTAATTTTATGTGTCATCACATTTTTAAAATAATTTCATATTGACATCGCTGTAATATGCTAAACACGTATTCGAATTGTTGGAGAGAGAGAAGGATGGAGAGAGATGTCAACAATGACGCCGATCGGTAGCCCCGCCTCCTATAAATATTGATTGTGTGACATAAAAACCACTCCGGGTACATGTCGAATTCCGGAAGACTACATTCGTGTATCGTTGCTTCAATGTTGATACATGACAACAGGGCATTTTTTTGCAATAATGTTCCACCTAATATAACCAAGTATATGTAGCTCTTCCATTGCTCGTAATATATTTGGGATTCACTTCATTTTCAGCTTGATAGAGGAGTCGCAAAAAGATCCAAATTGGGGCGTTAAGTCCACCCATTCTTTGTATATCTAATACTTCGCTAGATGCCTCAGAAAATGCCAAATTTAAATTAGGTATAAACATACCCGTAAACGCTTGTATTTTCTCCTTTTTACTATATTATGAAACTAGAAGACCTAAATTGAATCTGAAAAAAGAAATCCATCTTTGGACTCTCAACATTTACTGCACAATTGATTAACAATGACCCATACATTTATGGAATAAGGCCATTCCAAGTTTTTTCTATGTTTTAGTTTAGCGTCCGCGGGCGCCTTGGTTTTTGACACCCCATGTCAGAAAAAAAAAAACCAAACAGAATCAGGAGTCCGAAAAATAATTTTTCAGGTCAAAATTTGTTATTTCCGGCAATATCTCACAATATTAGTATATTTCATTATTGGAATAGTTTCATTATTTAATACCTTGATTTTTCTGAGGAAAATAACTTTCTTTAAGAAAAATAGATAAATGAAATCGTATCTTGCTTGCAGCAAACATTCCTTTAATAACGTCATTCTTATTACTATAAAATGTTTGTTTTATTTATTTTTTTTTTGACTTGTGTTTTTTTTTTTGCGAATAGGTAGCTAGGTTTTTGAAAGATGGGTGGACGGCACGCTAAACAGAGAAAAAACTTAGCGGCAATCATCTGCGAACGGCATATCAGTTTGGTAAGGGATTTCATTATTGGAATAGTTTCATTATTTAATACCTTGATTTTTCTGAGGAAAATAACTTTCTTTAAGAAAAATAGATAAATGAAATCGTATCTTTTTAACACTAGGTTTTTGTTGGAATGGCCTAAGCATATTCTAGGCCATTATTGAATTTACATATATTTTAGACATTTAGACCCTAAAACGTTTTTAAAATTTTGATTGAATTTGAAAAATATATTTTCTCGCCATAAATGCTTGTTAAATCAATATTTTCCTTGTTTAAATCGTGTAGATAACTTTTGTTTCTATAAAAAAAAATTATATAAGATTTACCTCCCCTTAAATGCAATCTCCAGTCAGAGGAGGTAGAAAAAAGAAGGGAAGTCAAATGGAGGTCAAAAACAGTGATCATGATGAGTTTGGTTAAAATCTTTTAATTTAAGATCTTTGTGGTCAGATCTATTTAACCAGAACGACTTCCATTATTTCTATAGTTGTTATGATTTATTTATAATTGGAAATGGAGATTCATTTACAAGCACCACCTGTGTGTGACTTTCATGATGAAGAATCTGATTGTGATTTGGGCAAAACTTTTTACATTTACATGTATGAATGTGACAGAGATATTTTGAACCATCTATATTCTCTTCAAAGTGCAGAAATTATACACAAGCATGTTTATGATGCCCACATATGCCGTTCTATCGATGAAAATATGCATAAAGCACCGTGAAAAGTTGGGGGCAAGATGGAAAAGACCCAGGCGAACCTGCTGTTATCCTGGTCATCAGAGAAAGATAAAACCAGACAGAGGAGCCGGTCCAATGTTGTGCAAAGACCTCTGGTTAAAGACAAGACAAATATTACCACTAGGGGCAGGTTGGTTATAATTATTGTGAACCAATTTTGTCAATAAATGATTATTTTAAAAGCGCATTGAGTTATGTACGTACAGTGGACCTTCAGATATCCGGACACCAGATATCCGGATGCTTCAGTATCCGGACGATTTTTCATTGGGACAGAATTTTTAAATGTTACTTTGTCTTATTTAAAGCTATATATGCCGTATTAGTGTTTTATTTTAAAATTAATAAATAAATGTGGTGTCTCATTAAGTTATATAAGTTATATACTTTCTGCAAATAAGACAATTCCACTCTATCACTTTTAAATGTTATGAAATATTATTTGGTAAAAATTATTTTCTCTCCGTGTCGGATAAAAAACCGCCTCTTATTGAAATATTCATGATCACGTTGTCTCGCGCATGTTTACAGCAAACAATGGTCCAATCTAGTGAATGAACCGAAAAGGATGATGGTCTACTATGTTTTTACTACAAACACGTGAGTTAGGGATTGCCAATATTGAGAGCACCTCAGAGTTGGTTGCTTTTTGTACCGAGGAATAATCACGTGCAATTGTCTTTTCAATGGACATTTTCGGTTGGGTGAACTTCTACAGCTGTCAGCGACTATGGATAAAGAAGTGTGGAAACCATGTTGTGCCAAAATTAAATAACCAATACAAACAAATGATATAATTTGATTAATCAAAATGGTTATTAGATACATTCGATTCTGCATTTCTTAATGGTTCAAAACAACAAAAAGTATTCCACAGAATATCATATATAAATCTGCACAATATACCGAATGCCAAAGCCAGAATACTACTAAATAATATAATTATATTCTTTACATATGAACCACAGTATTTCTGACCCCTTGAAAAAAATATCAAAGTACTGAAAGTACTGTTAGACGGAGGCTTCATGTATGAGAGAACACAAAAGAAATATATATATCATACATAGCTGTAAAGAATATTTTGAGAAATAATGTGTAGTTTTTTTTTTCAATTCAACATTTTTTTCAAAGGATACTCCAATATTCATGAGGTTTTTGGGATATTATAATTTCATCTTTGTAATGTAAACTTCGCCATGATTAAAGTTCACTGTTATTTAAATGAGATACTTTCAATATTAAACCTTTCAACGTAAGAAACAGTAGTTGACTAGGCCTGGTTGACATAAAACTTAGACGGGCTAACTTTTTATCCCAGTCTCACTTAAAGAATATATAGTGGAAAAGTGAGACTGAGATCAAAAGTGAGCTTGTCTAATATAAGTTGTATGCCCCCAGGCCCGGTTTGATGAATGTAGGTCTAGTATGTTCTAGTCATGAGCCCACTGGCGGAATTAAAAGGGGCCCCTGGCCCCCTTCCTTTTGAGTCCAAAAAATACACAATATTTGAAAAATGAGTATTTAATTGTGGCTGTGGTCCCCTTCCCTGACTTCAAACTGGTCCCCTTTTTCAGAATTTCTGGATTCAGCACTAGGCCTCAGCCAGTCAGGAGTTTCCATATTTCAAGATATCTTATTTATAGGTCACAGAGACCTACTGTTAACATAATTATGACATGTAACAGCTACCAAAATCAAAATTTCTCGGCCTTATTATGTTCCCCAAACGAAGTTGGGGAACATATTGTTTTTACTCTGTTTCTTAGTATTATTATTATTATTTTTCTTCTTCCTGGGAAAATTTTGTCCACGAGTGATCTTGTAAACTATACATCTGACTTAGGTGAAACCTTTTTAGGGTCAGTAGGCATGGTGTTATGTAGAGTTGCCAAACAAAGGTCATGTTGCGCGCACGTGCTTGCAAGAGCGCGCACGTGCAACATGTGAAATTACCAATATAATGGATATTGCCGTAACTTTTCTATTTTATGATGAATTTTTTTGAAACTCATAATGTAAGGATACATTAGTAGTATAGACAAGATAGCATGGTCAAAATAGCAAGATCTCACGCGCATGGACGTGCGCTTGCCTCTGATTGGCTGAAATTAAAGTCTCAATAACTTTCTTGTTTCTTGTCATAATCCTTTGAAATTTTGAACATAGTCCTACATTATGAAGATCTACCACATGATGTATAAGAATTTTCATGAAAGCATGCGCATGTGCACGTGCTGCAAGCTGATTGGCTGAAACTTTAAATGGCAATATCTCCTTTGTTTTTTGACGAAATTCTTTGAAATTTAAAATATAGTCAGGCATTAGGATATCCTACAAAATGATATAGAAAAAAAATCATGAAATCACGCGCATGCACGTGTGCTGCAATCTGATTGGCTGAAACTTTAAATGGCTATTTTTTTTTTTTTTACATATAAATTAAAAGTTCAAACAAAATATTTAGAAGTCAAACCTCGTCAAATAACAGTTGTGCATTGACTGTTAATAAATCATTTTTTTGGAGATCTTTGACAAGGCAAAGATCCTATTGATACATAGTAGGCCTGACTGCATTATATTCTATAGTTGTTATGATTTATTTATAATTGGAACAAATAGATTCAAGTACAGTAAGTCATGTGTGTGACTTTATATAAAGAATCAAAATATTGATTGATTTCATCATTTAATTTTATTTATAATTTGTGTATGATGTACTTGTAAATAAACAACGAAAATTTTGCGAAATTGATATTTTCAAGCATTTTTATGATGCCGGATTCTGTCTAAACCGGCCAAATTTTATGGAACCGGTGGTAGCCGGTTTGGACAAATTATACTGTAATGTTATGATATGAGCTAACATGGAAAAAGAAACAGCCAGGTAATTGGACATGAACAACATAATATAGTACAGTTTGTCAAACCTTTGTGTACATGACCTAGCTTGATGCAACACAGAATTTTCTTTAAGTAATATAAAGTCATTAACATGCAATAAATGTTCGTGCCAGAACACAATTTTTTGAGTGGAATAAAATACACTTTCTTGGTTAAAGACACAGAACAAAGTTCATAATACTTGCTATTTCACAAGTTTAAATTGTTTTTGGAGAACAGGTTGGTTATAGATATATTGACAAATTTGACAACCAATATTTCTGGAATTATTAAATGTATTATTTTAAAAGCGCATTTAACCCAAAAAAGTCTTTCTTTACGTATACCAGTGGAAATGGTTGTCCTTCAGTTTATCTGTTTATCATTAACAATGAGACATGATTACAAATTACGTAGAGAAAAGTAATAAATATATAACTATGATTTCTGCTTTTCAGTATCCGGACAATCACTTCTCCAATGATGTAGGTTAAAAAAAGTTTTTACCAATGATCAGAAATACATGTAATCTTGTATATTATTTAAAGCTATATAAACACGTATTGCAAAAAAGGTGTTTTATTTTAAAATTAATAAATAAATTTTTAATTATTAATTAGGATATAATATAAATCATGTAAATCATATGAACCAAGATTTGGGTTGTACCCAAGGGTCAAAAGTTACAAATGCATTTTCTCTCAATATCAGAAACCAGTTTGTTTCTCTCTTAAATGTTATGAAACATTACCGCTTGTAGAAAGTGCAAATCTATTTTCATGTGTTTCCTAAAATTATACATAATTACAAATGAAGAATTCAAAACTAGACTGTTAATATTCCTACAGATAAAAATACTATGCATTTGTTTATTCATCGATCCTTGTCAGATTAAAAAACTCCATGAAACCTATTAATGCAAGTCAAAAATCGGCCTAAAAACCAATTTATCGGCCCTTTCAAGAAGAAATTAGAAAAGGAGTGAAAATGGTCAAACAGCTCAAGCACAAAAAATTCCATTTGAAATGCTTACAAATCACGTATTTATATTTATACCTGCGACATAAAACATTTGCAGCATTGCAGGACTTCTACATAATACAGTACATCTGCGTCTCCACACTTAGTTTGATACAGGCGAATTCTGGTGGAAGTTTTTACAATCAAATATGCTAAAGTTAAACTTATCTCAATAGAGACAGTTTTTACTTTAATAAAAGAAGCAATTGATAAGTGGGGTTCCTGATCACTCTCCGCGGATGTTAACCCCCCCCCCCCCCCCCCCCCCCCCCCCCAAAACTTCTAGATCCGACTTCATTTCTTCTCGTTCTTGTTTTGGTGTGATAATCGGTGGGAAAAGTCGGCATATTGTAAAACACGCTTTATGGAACAAAATTCCTAATATTCTGTCTGATAAAAAATTAACAGTAAATACATTCTTGATTACATATTCGTAGGAAATGTATTTATATACACGTCATTTTAAAAATTTCTTAATGGTTCAAAACAAGTAGAACTGTTTGTTTATACTTGTATGTGACGCGATCTTTGTTTTAGACTATGCATATATAAATCTGCTCTAAAAATACCGAATGCCAAAGCCAGAATACTACTAAATAATATAATTATATTCTTTACATATGAACCACAGTATTCCCTATACCCCTGTCAACAAAAATATAAAAAATCTTGCAAGTAGGTTATCAGCATTGGCTCGGGCTAATTCAAAAGTGAAATTTGGAGTTTGGCAGTAAATTGTAGTGAATGAATAAAATTTAGTAGTGAAAGATATTGGAACCTATTTTACTTGTCAGATTTCTTCGAACTGATTTTTATTCTAACTGTTCTATCCCCCACCAAATTAAAAAGAAAACGATGCTACCTACCTGAATTAATTTTTCTTAATGGTGTTCATCGAAATGCTTGGTTGTGATCTCAGACTGGAATAGTTTTTAGAGGCCTGGAATTCCTTGACCAATTTTATTCTATTAGCCCAACTATATTTCTAAGAAGGCAAGATGTATGGTTTGTAAGTTTCATCTACATATGTTATGTAATTCATATTAAAAAACCAAAAGGGATAATTGACGATATCCCATTCAGGGTGTAAACATAGCAGTTTAAATTACTTTCCATACATTGTATTTGACAGAAAATATCTTTTGCGCATAATATGCGCTCCATACTGACGATCGGTAAATATTCACCCAACCGAAAATGTCCAGTAGCAGTACAGCACGGGGGAAACTCTAAACAAACGGACCTGTACAATGGAGTGGGGAAAACTTTAATTTTCATCATTGTTAATCATTTGTATGCAAATATGAGCATGGGATTAGTAGATAATAATGTACATATTAAATGCATCAAGTCTTTCTGAGAGCGATTTTAAAAAATTAGCCTTTTTGAAAAACACATGTAGTATTTTATGTAGTAACCCATAAATGCATTAAATGCAACTCATTGAGCTGATTGGTCTATTTGTGTCCCTCACTGAACAGACGTCACATTAAATATTTTCCTCGACCTGATGATTCTCGCGATGCTTTTCCCGCGCACATGCGCAGATCCAGGATAAACGTCAGTCCTTTATAAATATGCATGAGAATATCGTGTTCTTTTTCTGGCCAGTACTTTGTTAATAGCGAATAAAATTTCGTCGAATTTGCAAGAATGCTTCATTTTTGGTAGCTTATCATACTCCAGAAATTTTTGTTCGGTTTCAGCTGTGCAAAAATACTGTAAAACACGGCATACATATCTTTAACTGGTGATTCAGATATTTGAACGCTTCACATATCCGGACAAATTGACAAGGAACTAAAGCGTCCGGATAAACGAGGCTCCACTGTAATGTCAATGATAGAGTAGAATAAATCTAAAATAAATAATTATAAATTCAAGAAAATTAAAGAGCTTATACATAAAGTAATTTGAGAAAATGATAAGTGATTTACAAACAGATCACTGCATGCAAGTAAAAACACTTATATGGTCTGTTGGGAATTTAAAAAAAAAATTACATAAACTTTCTTATTCTGAGAAAGGAAATTGTCATTTAGGCCCATTATTGGAAATCTGCATTAAATTTTGTATAAATCCACCCATTGAATAAAAAATTATCTATAAAAACAGTGTACACCGGTGTCCAACCACTATTTATAATACATATTTTAAGCTTAGGAAATTTAAAGAAATTGAATTTAAAAATGGTGGTGTGTTATATATGCCTTTATTCAAGTTCTTTTAAGAGTGTACTCGTACTTTGACATAATGTGCATTATTTATTTGTCTTGTAGCAATTATGCAAGAAGTGCTCAATGGAACATAAGAAGAATGTCTCTCCATCTTACAATTTAGAGTTTGTGAAAGAACTTGGTAATTATTATATTTGTAAACTATACATTAGCTAGCTAATATGCATATTGCACAGAGATAACGAATTTTCAGAT
>NW_026924903.1:0-24153 GCF_032062105.1 Saccostrea cuccullata
AGTTTAACTTACTTTTCAATAATGTTGTGTTTCCTTTTGATTGAGAAGAGATACGACTTTCACATTTCAAGTGTACATTACCCATAACAAGATGTTTCCCAACATGCTATGATTTTTTACGCCTTGACCTTGATGTTTTACCAAAATTTCAAAAGAGTGAACTCTCCCAAAAGAGGATTAGGCCACTGTGTAAAATGAAATAGGAGTTTAGGGAAGACGGGGCTTTTTGCATAAAAAACATCATTTTTCCACCCCTATTTGACCCCCCAGGGCAAAATCTAAATTCCGAAACCTTACTGCACATTTACAATGACCCCATCATCCATCTCCCAAAAGATGATTAGGCTGCTGAATAAAATGTAAGAGGAGTTCAGGGAAGACGGGGCTTTTTGCATAAAAAACATCATTTTTTGACCCCCATTTGACCCCTCGGGGCAAAATCAAAATTTAAAAACCTTACTGCACATCTACATGACCCCACCAACCAACTCCCAAAAGATGATTAGGCTGCTGAATAAAATGTAAGAGGAGTTCAGGGAAGATGGGGCTTTTTGCATAAAAAACATCATTTTTCGACCCCCATTTGACCCCCCGGGGCAAAATCAAAATTCGGAAACCTTACTGCACATCTACATGACCCCACCAACCATCTCCCAAAAGATGATTAGGCTGCTGAATAAAATGTAAGAGGAGTTCAGGGAAGATGGGGCTTTTTGCTTAAAAAAAAACGTCATTTTTCATCCTCCATTTGACCCCCCGGGGCAAAATCTAAATTTCAAAACCTTACTGCACATCTACTTGACACCACCAACCATCTCCCAAAAGATGATTAGGCTGCTGAGTAAAATGTAGAAGGAGTTCAGGGAAGACGGGGCTTTTAGCATAAAAAACGTCATTTCTCGACCCCCATTTGATACCCCCGGGGCAAAATCTAAATTCCGAAACCTTACTGCACATCTACATGACACCACCAACCATCTCCCAAAAAATTATTAGGCTGCTGAGTTGAATGTAAGAGGAGTTTAGGGAAGAAGGAGCTTTTTGCATAAAAAACGTCATTTTTCGACCCCCATTTGACCCCCCCAGACAAAATTAAATTTCCAAAACCTTACTGCACATCTACATGACACCACCAACCATCTCCCAAAAGATGATTAGGCTGCTGAATAAAATGTAAGAGGAGTTCAGGGAAGATGGGGCTTTTTGCATAAAAAAACGTCATTTTTCGACCCCCATTTGACCCCCCGGGGCAAAATCAAAATTCCTAAACCTTACTGCACATCTACATGACACCACCAACCATCTCTCAAAAGATGATTAGGCTGCTGAATAAAATGTAAGAGGAGTTCAGGGAAGAAGGGGCTTTTTGCATAAAAAACATCATTTTTTGACCCCCATTTGATCCCCCCGGGCAAAATCAAAATTCAGAAACCTTACTGCACATCTATATGGCACCGCCAACCATCTCCTAAAAGATGATTAGGCTGCTGAGTAAAATGTAGAAGGAGTTCAGGGAAGACGGGGCTTTTAGCATAAAAAACGTCATTTTTCGACCCCCATTTGACCCCCCGGGGGAAAATCAAAATTCCGAAACCTTACTGCACATCTACATGACACCCCCAATCATCTCCCAAAAGATGATTAAGCTACTGTGAAAAATGTAGGAGGAGTTCAGGGAAGAAAAGTGTGACAGACGGACGGACGGACGGACATGAGTAACAACAATATACCCGAACTTTCTTTAGAAGTGCGGGTATAAGAATTGTGGTCCTCTGCTTTCTGTGTTTTAGTGAATTGGATGCATGATTTATGGCAGATTCTGTGTCAAATATGCACCCATATCCTATGTCAATTTTTGAAAATTAGGTCAAAGGGGAAAAATTACATTTTGTTGCAGGTAATGTACATGTCAAATATGAAAGTCCTATCTCTTTTCAATCAAAAGTTATATATATAATATAATATTTTTGAAAAGTAGGTTAAAGTTCTAGGTCAAGGTCGCAGAGTCAAAAGTCATAATATATTTAGAAAAGTCTTTTCACATGTAATATACCTGTATGATTTGAATGGCCTATCTTTTCTCTTTCAAAATGATCAATTTAAAATGTTATTTTTTTGAAAGAAGGTAAAACTTTAAGGTCAAGGTCTCATTTGGGTTGAAAAATCATAGTATATTTAGAAAGTTTTGTGGTAATGTACATGTGAAATATGAAAGCCCTATCTCTTATAATTCAAAAGTTATGACCAAGGTTAAATTTATTGTGACAGATGCACATACTGTCAATAAGATGGACACACTGACAGACAAATGAGATTTAATGTCCCTCCCCCTTCCCAAAAACGGGGGACAATAATGCCCATGATGTTCTTGAGAAGACGATTTATGATGGAAAAAATCCCCTGCATATTTCTTAATGCAAATCAATATTGTGTTTTTATGTCGTTTGTTTGTTGGTAAACATCCCTCTCAGGAATTTTTCACTCATATGGAGACACCACCACTTGAGAAATAATGAGGACAGGTCAGATTTGAGGTCAACATTCATTTTAGGAGTTTTCAACCATTAAGACTTGAAGATATATTAACTCGATCCTTCCCCTCACCTCTTCCCAGACCCCTGTTTGTTCATGTATGCAAACTACTACTTGTTTTTACATTTAAATAAAATGTTAATATAAATAGTTTAATGTGGTCCATCTCCTTGAATGATTTTCATTCCTAATTCTAGGTGGATAGGTTGACACAAATTCATGAATAAAATGTCAAGCAATCTTATCATTGATGCACTTTTATTTAATTTAATGCAGTCACATTGTGAACATTTCCAGTTCATTAGGAGAGTGGGGATGACCCCCAGGGGTTCATAATCTTATACCATTAAGGTTCATAAACCCTCTGCTCACTCATATAAAATGTTGCTTGAACCTTGATGATTTTCCAAAAGAAATGTATTTTATAAGTAGAATACTGACAAATATAGCATAGCTTGCGGGGCAAAATTGGACACAAAAAAAAACAACACTTCAACTTGGCAAATCTATAGAGGAATAATAGACATTTTTGTCATTAAGAGTTATCTCTCTTATCAGAGTATCAATGACCCTTAACTTTACATAAAATAATTTCACACAAGAAACAAAATTATGTACAGTCAAATGGAAAAAGTCTCCTACTATTCAGGAGTCAAATGATCATTTTTCATTACAGGGACAGGGAGTGGATTGGGAGATCGCCCCCCCCCCTCCTGGAATTTGCAGGACTACATGTATAATATATACTGAGGCAAATAAAAATGACTTTGGATGCCCTCCACCCTAGAAAACAGACCCAACCATAACTGCTTTTTTTGGCTTCTCAGGAAATTCTGGTCTGGAAATCCCCTAGCTGCAGACCTGTAAGCTAGAAATCCCCCCTCCCTCCCAGAAAAAAATATTCTGGATCTTGTAACTGAATGTAACGTCGATAACGGGGGATAACTCTTCCGAATGTGAAATTCGTCTTTTGTAAGCATCGGATGACCTGTGATCTTTTAAACTTTAACCTAACCATTTGCATTTCAGACTATTTTACCCAAATCTATACCAAAACTTGTACTTACCAACTGTCAACTTCATGAAATATAATTCAATTAACACAAAATGAAATAATTCCTACTGACATACATGCAATGATGTGTATACCACAGTGCACGTGCAGTGCAATCTAAAAACGATAATGGTAAAACTAGTACTTAAGTTGGGTACATGACGCAAGGCCAATGTGATGCAGGTGTTCAGATACATGTATACTAGTAGTACAAGAACAAATTTAAAAATTATCATATACAAAAGATGTTTTTATCTTAACTTTGCCATCTAGGCCTATTTCCAAAACAGGCAAATAGGGTGTGTTTGTGTGTGCAAGTGTGTTCATGGGAGAGGGGTGTGGGGTCGACTAAATTGATTGGGTATATGGCAGAGTTTCTGCCTAATCAAATATAAAAAAAAGTTGGCACATTTTGAAAAATTCATCAAAAACGCTTTACACTAATTTGAATAATATTATTTGTTGTTGATCTGTATGAGAAAATGGATTTAAAAAGTTCCAATTATGGGCCAAAATTTATATCCTCCCTATATCAAACCTAATTTACATCATTAATTAAATTCTGTTGTTTAATTTCAGAATGGTAATGAATTAAGAATATGAAATACCTATAAGATCGAGGCCTATGGGTCACTTGGTCACCTGAGCATATTATGCTCAATTTAAAGAATACATGTATTATGTAAATTATTGAATTATATTCATTTTTCCTTGGTAAAGCCCAATTTGAAGGAGTGTACATTTAGAGACAAACACCTTAGTGCGGGTATTACTGTCTCATGACAGCATCTAGTTTTTTTTTTTTTTTAGATCAATCACTGTTCAATATCCCCATATTCATTATTTTCTATATATTCCTAGAGATAAAGTAAACATACGTAATACGTATACACTATCTGAGGAAACTTTCATTTCAATACGACTGATTTATGACATAATTTTTCATGGATTTGTTGTTCTTGAAAATTGTTTTACCTACATATATCATACTAACATTTTGATCCCCCATTTTGGCCCCACCTTCCAAGAGGTTGTGATTTGTGAAGAGCTTACCTTGCATTAGAAATTGATGGTATGTAAATCATGATCTTGCATTTTGAATAAAACTGAGACTACTTCGTGTAAATAATTTGAATAAATTCTGCTTCATATAAATACAAAAATACACCTGCTAATATGTTTTTTTAAATACCTCTGATGATTACAACAGATTGTTTGAAGACGTAATCTACAAAAATCATAACGATATTGTCAATGAGAAACCCGAACATCTTTTCATAGTCAACTTCTTGTGTGTATAATCAGAATGTCCAGAATTTTATTTTTACAGAATAATTTTACAGATGACAAAATGACAAGGTACGAGGTATTTTAATTTCTTTTCAAGTCTTATCTTTATAGAAAAACCCCAACTATCTAATAATGTCAAGAAGTTTGAAGATATTGTTGGGAGTAATTTTAAAATGTTGAGGAGTTCCGATGTGATTGATTTTAGTTAAATTTTGTGATTTCAAATGTTCTTAAAGTCCTTTCAAATATTTTTTTATTTGCTATTTTAAATTTTCCCCTCCACTGCTTTTTATATGTTGGTGATAATTTAAAAAAAAACGACTTGGAAGAGTATTAACTGGAACCCATTATTTATCTTCGCTTCCAGGGATTTTTGGAGAATTTTGGAATTCAGGATATTAATGTCTGACCATGAGCCCGAACAAAATAATGTCTTAAATTAAATGCAAATTATGTTAAAAGCAAACTAATTAATGTCAATTGTTAATGACAGTTTATCACCATAAAATATTGCATCTGTGTGTCATAAGACAAAAAAATTACATAAGCAATAGCTGCGAGTTAGTTTATTTTCAATAAAAAAAAAATCTGTTTTCAGTGAACAGAAAAGTTGCTAATATGTTAAGTTTGGTTTAATTTGCTTTGAAAATTAAAAAAAAGGTGTCAGAAAACAAGCAAATAAACAAGCAAGCAAACAAACCACAGAACATCAAAATAATCTATTTTTCAGTTTTTAATACCTTAATACATATCCTCCAATTGTCTATAGTAACGCTCTATTTTTAGAATTAAATTTTATTTTTTTAATGCAGAGACTAGGACCACACCATTAAACATGTTAAAATGCATCCTTTTCAATCTTTTGGTCATGTTCCCAATGACTTCCAATGAACTTAAAATCAAATATCAGATTGATTTATATCCAATGTTCACAAATGAGAAAGTTTATTTCTGCAGTTTGTAATTTATCATTTCCTCCTGTATGATTTATTTAAAGTGCACGACGTCTTTATGATAGATCAGAATATAGTTTAGACCATCTTTAGAGAAAAATGGTTGCCCCCTCCCTTCTGAATGTTACCCTACTCAAAACGTTTTTTCAACCTCCAGGAAATAAGATTTTTTCCCCCTGAATTTTCCTATTCCGATATATATGTTGAAATAAATTTTCTTCGAAAAAAGACTATACCACTTAACCACCGACTCTTTTTTTAACCTTGAGTTTGGATTGGACAAGCAGACATTTTTTTTTAAACATAACCTTAAATTAAATCACATATAGAGCAACAAAGCGAAGTGTCAATAAAGGATTTGCTTTCTGTTTATGTTTTTTCTGTGTGTAAGAATTAAAAACAATCTCTTTTCAACAATATTTTTTACATCTTTTGCCTCTTATATTTTACCTTTATCTTTTAATGAAATTGACTATGCATTTCGATTATTACATGTTCTTCTGACAAATGAATTATTTTACAGAAACATTTGAAATTGATTTATATTTTTCTAATAGTTATGCCTATCGTATTTAATTCCTCAATTTTTGAAAAATACAATGGACGATTTTAATATGCTTGACGTGTTTTCGACAATCAAAATCGGATATCCACAGCAGATTGTTTCATTTATTTTTAGAAAATTTTAAAGATAATTAAAAATACATAGATTCACCAGTAAAGAAACCACTTCCAGCCCATGAAAGAGTATTAAAACTTAAAATAGAGAAAGTTGAGGATGTGAGAGCTTAATTCATGTCGATTGTGATACAGTTTTGTTGTTAGTTTACCTATTTTCTATAATCAGTTAAATACTACATGTACTACCCTGACGTGTTTTTGCCTGAGATCGAGTCAATATATGAATGAAAGTAACCATTCTTAATTGAAAGAACGTCGATAATATACATGTAGATCAGTGCTCTTCATCTCATGTATTAGTCACGAGAATATAAATATTGGTCTGTGTATAAAAAAACAGGATGAAACAAATAAAGAAAAATGTCGCATATCTGACATTAGATGATATGTCAAGATTTTGATTTCTATGTTAAATATCTTGATTGTGTTGTGAATGATTAAAGAAGAAAAAATTCCTTATGAGGGTTAAGGTTTTCTTATCTCATTAAAATTCTTTTTAAATTGAGAAGGAATGACTGATTGGGAAAAGGTAAACAATCCATCTTTATTATGTAACATTTTGTTTCCTTTGAATACAAATGAAGTTGGTTCGTGGGGGTCTGGACGTTTATCAAAACCGCAACACAAGGACCCTATATTCTACGGTTGTTTAATCACTTCATTGCCAACTTTTTTCAGGTATGTAAAAAAAAAATTCTCTCTGGCTGCCCCCTCCCCCACTTTCAAAAACGATGATACGTGCCTGGATAATTATGATAAAATTTGTCTCAAATTTTCAAGAAATTGAGAATCATAACAAAACCACTTCTAAAATCAAATTATCAACTGAAGCATTTTACATAATTAATCGTCACGTTCAAAAGTCGGATATATTTAAACAAGATTTTATTCATACTTTTACTTAATTGTTTTCATGCAATTCTCTTCACAATGTAAGACGAAAAAATGCAGTGATATTAGATGTATTAATTGTAATCCTTCCCGAGATCAAGTTTTAGCATCTAGTTGGTCAGGTGTACAACACTAAACTTGAAAAAAAAATTAACATCTCAAAAAATCTGTATATAAAGTTTCTTGTTATACTTCCTTATAATCTCTTTAATAAAAGAAAATAATTTAATTTAGTTGTAACACGTCATTTGATTGGTTAAACGGTTTTATCCATTTTGTATAACATAACTTGCCTACGTCACAATGAGTTACGTCAAAAACGTGTTACTCCGCTTGACGTTAACTTTTAAAATATGCGATATTTGAAGCCTGTTTCCGAAAGGAAAAATGGAAAAATTGTCTCATTGTCTACATTGAAATTAAATTATGAGGAATGAAGCTTATTTCAACTTATAACAAAACTTGAAATAAGCTTCATTCCTTAAATAAATTAGACTGATTAATGAATAAATGTTTATATCTGGACACCAATGATTAGACATTTGAGAACGTTATCTTCATCTCAACAGTTCTATTTCTTGCCGTAGAACCTTAAACCGTGTCTGATTTTTTCACAGATCAACACATTTTTTCTTCATTCCGGATATTAAAAAACATTTAATTTGTATCAGACCAGAATGAAAAAAGGTAAATGATCGCTTTAGACTCTCGGAGTAAAGAGTTGATCCTCACATTGCGGGTTCAAATCCAACTGTAAGATCTGGAGACTGATACTTCGGTTGAGAGCGTACATGTATAAACCGAGGTTCCGTTTCGCAGAGGGTGCTGACACGAAAAAAAAGATCTCTCACTGCTCAAAGGCACCAAGTTTCATGTATAGGTCTGAATTTGTATAAAAAGATATATTGTAATTGTATTCAATTATTCTTGTACATATTACTAGTCTATCTTAAATAATAATGAGGTAGAAAATGATGCTACTATTTTAGAAAAAAAATATGCACATTACAATAATAACATTTTGTTGCCTGCATGGTGCAGTGGTTAAGGCGTCTGCTCTAGAGTCTCGGATTAAGGAGTGAAGCCTAACATCGCGGGTTCGAATCCCACTGTGGGATGTGGAGACCGATCCTTCAGATGAGACTGCCTAAACCGAGTTTCCGTGACGCAGTACATGCTGGCACGAAAAATATCCCTCGCTGCTAAATGGCAGTAAGTGTCGAGTACCAGTACAAATCTTGCAGCTCTCTTTTTGAGTGAAAAATTCTCGAGAGGGACGTTTAACAACAAAACGAACAATCAAAACATTCCCATTCGAGTAGTAATATTATTACAATTTACGTACTCATTAAAACAAAACGATATTATCGCAATTCTTGCAGCACAAACATGATAAAACCGTAAACGAATTAAACTGATCCAGGCACAATCTACGATCAAATATGTTACAAAAACAATTCTGCACGATCGATAAGTTTGTCAAAAGTAATTTGCAGCATAAATATAAAATTGTAAGTTTTTTAAGATATGAGACATGTAGAATTAGTAAAAGAAAATAGATAATATTTATTGTAGATCTGTACTTGTAATTATCATTTGGTTTTCCACTTGACATAAGATTTGTTTGCCAAACGTTTTTCTTTCCTTTTCCTTTGGATGGTTTTTCTGTTCCTAGAATTAAGAATCTTGACGGTCGATATTACGACTGGAATTGCAATATCAACTGAATGATGAAATACAATCTAAATTATGTTTATTACAGATGGCGGCGGTAGAGGATACTATTAGGACAAGAATTAGACGAGCCAGATCACTTCATTGTTGACATAACAAGGATATTTGGCTTTTGGTACTCAATGTTCAATTCAGAATTGAAGCATTTGAATAAAAGCTTGCATTTAAAGTCACCTGTCTCTATTAATTTATTTGTTCACCAGTCTTTAAATCTGTTTGAAAAGTTTACCTTAAAGTTACAAAATAAGGTGGGGGGAGGCGGGGGAGAGCGAAGCAGGTCTACATAAAAATTTAAGAACATGAATCAAAACCCACGTTAAAGACTATTTTAAAAAAAAGTCCAGCCTCACTACTTGCATATAGCAGGCCTGAGATGTCACTGGATATATGTAGATTTTATTAAATGCAATTCAGTATTATAGATGGTACCACCTTGTTTTGAAGAAAATTTAATTGCAGGGAAAAATATTTCCACGAATTATTATATTTTCGTAATATTTGGACGAAAAATTACAGCTAACGCAACTCAGTATATATTTATTAAGGCATGTTTTTCATACAACCAATTGTTAAAACGGCTATTGACAAACAAGCTGATGAAACAGGATTTCAAAAATCTTGTTTAAAGTCGTGTGGCAAGTTCTTTGGTCGATACATGTTCTCTGTCAACAAATACAATTTAGCAATAACTCAGTGCTGGTGGACTTTTTAGCTCACCTAAGCCGAAGGCTCAAGTGAGCTCTTCTGATCAAAATTTGTCCGTTGTCTGTCGTTGTCGTCGTCGTTGTCGTCGTCGTCGTTGTAATTTTTTCACATTTTCATCTTCTTCTCAAGAACCACTGGGCCAATTTCAACCACATTTGCTACAAAGTATCCTTGGGTAAAGGGGATTCAAGTTTGTTCAAATGAAGGGCCACTCCCTTTTCTAAGGGGAGATAATTATGAATTAGAGAAAAATTCATGGCATTGTTCAAAAATCTTCTTCTCAAGAACCACTGGGCCAGGAAAGATGAAACTCATGTGGAATCATCCTCAGGTAGTGTAGATTCAAATTTGTTCAAATCATGACCCCCGGGGCTAGGGTGGGGCCAAATTGGCCGACCAAAATTTTTCATAGGAATATATAGGAAAAATCTTTAAAAATCTTCTTCTCAAGAACCACTGGTCCAGGAAAGATGAAACTCATGTGGAATCATCTTCAGGTAGTGTAGATTCAAGTTTGTTCAAATCATGACCCCCCGGGGCTAGGGTGGGGCCAAAATGGCCGACCAATGTTTTACATAGGGATATATAGGAAAACCTTTTAAAATCTTCTTTTTCAAGTACTTCAAAGCCATGATTAGTGATATTTATATGGAATCATCCTCAGGTAGTGTAGATTTAAGTTTGTTCAAATCATGACCCTCTGGGGGTTATAATTCAAGCCCCCCTCTCAGTAAACTGTTCTGATTTGATTTGTGTTTTTTCCTACCTGATGTGCTCAGGTGAGCGCTGTGGCCCCTGGGCCTCTTGTTTTTCATATTAATTGTTAAGCAATTATTATGCCCCCGTAAACGAAGTTTCGGGGAGTATATAGTTTTTATCGTGTCCGTCCGTCTGTCTGTTTGTCTGATTGTCCGCAAAAACTTTAACCATGCACATAACCTTTGATTAAGTAGAGCTATGACTTTCATATTTTATATGTGCATTTCTTGTGGCAAGACCTTTCTTTGGGTACCACCAAATTTGACTTTTTGACCTTGACCTTGGATTTTGACCCACTTTTACAAAAAAATCGAAACTTTTACTCTGTCCATATCTTTTGAACAGTAGATACCTGGACTTTAATATTTCATTTACATATTCCTTGTGAAAGATATTAGGTTGGATACCAACAACTTTGATCTTTTCATCTTGACCTTGGAGATTTTCGTACTTATGAACAAACTTTAACCGTTACCATAACTTTTGAACAATAAGGGCTAATGCTTTTAAACTTTATATATTTAATTCTTGTAGGAAGGTCCTTCTTTGGATACCAAGAACTTTGATCCTTTGACCTTGACCTTGGATTTTGACCAATTTTTAAAAGGAAACCTTGACCATAACTTTAAAGAGTTAGCCCTAGTGCTTTTATACTTTACATATTTAATATTTGTCACAAGACCTTTAATTTGATATCAAGAACTTTGACCTACTTTTTAAAATTTTTAACCATGACCATAACTTTTGAAGGGTTATGGACAGGGCTTCCATACTTCACATATGTGTTTTTCGTGGCAAACCCTTTCATTGAATACCAATTTCCTTGACCTTTTGGTCTTGACCTAGGAGATTTTCGTTCTAATAAAAACACTAACCTTGGCCATATTTTTTTTATTTTTTGAACGCTAAGGGCTTGTGCTCTCATACTTCACATACATGTATGTAATCCTTGGGAGAAGACCCTTTAACCCAAGTACTTTGACTCTTTGACCTTAACCTTGGAGTTTGACTTACTTTAAAAAAAAAACAAACCTTGACCATAACCTTTGGAGGGTAAGGGCTAGTGCTTTCATACTTATTATGGTTTAAAAACTTTAACCTTGGCCTACTTTCATATATCCCAATTGTATTTCCTGTGAGAATACCTTACTTTGTTTACCAATTTTATTGAATTTGTATTAAAGAAAAGTTTAACCTTCGCTATATTGCCATACAGAGGCATTAGTGTTTCACAAACATATCATGTTTTCAAATTGGATTTTCTTTGGATTACCCATTTTTGGATTGCCTGGATGGGAGAGCGGTCTTGTGCGCTGTTCCTTATCGAAAGGAGACAGATTTCGTAGGTCCCTTAACAAAAAAGTACAGTAAACTATAATTTACTATGGTTTAAAGTTAAACTATAATTAATCAAAGTATTTTTTACTGTAAATTTCAGAGTGTTATATCTTATATTTAATCAATCCACTTTCTTACATAAAAAGGGAGTTAAACTTGTATGTATGCATGTTATATTATACTGAAAGGAAAAAGTAACGCATAATAGCATAATAGCGAAAAGTATTTAACTATGTGGCCGAAAACTATGAAAATTGGTCAGATGTGTATTTTTGTTACTGTGCACTAAAATCGCTGGTCAAAATTACTCAACCATGAAATGTATGGTGTCACGTAGGGGAAGTGATAAAAGGCCAAATACACGTGCATGTTGATGATGACAATTTTGTGATCACATTTTGTAGTGCATTAGAGTTATAGACATCGTTTTCCGATATTTGCATTCATTACTAATTTCTTGCAATCATGGTATGGCTGACGGAAGTTACATTGGGTCTAGTAATTGACTTGCATAAGTGAATAAAAAGGCAACAACATGTTGCTGTGCAGTTTGTTTTTAACTTTTCAACCAAAAATGTTTTTTCGGTTGTCAGAGAGTAACTTAAGGTCAAGATCTAGTAAATGAAAGGTGCCTACAGATTTATCAAACTTGAGAAATAAATTCCTTTATTGATGCTTTACAACTTTAGCTTGGTCAAATAAGGTGTTTCGGGGCATAATTTGTAGGTAAACAAGATGAAAAACTGTATTTTAAACTGTCATTTTCAATGAAAAATTAAGAAAACCAGTCATGAATATGGGAGTTATTTTCGTATTCGGCAAATGAAATGTATCCAGATTGCCTACAGTCTCTCAGAAAACGGTAATTAATCGGTTATTGTCAAATCATTATCACTGAAACCGATACTTTTACAGCAGGCAATCCTACTCATACTTTCACCCTAATACTGACAGAATCTCTCTGCTCTAATTTGGTACGCAAGCTTGGCAACTTTACGTCGATTTTACTCGCACAACGTACGTACGCGCCGTATGCGTATTGCTTTTAACATGTTCACGTTGTGAAAATGTAGCCAGTGTTTGTCGATACTTCCTTACAAACATTCACGTGTACCAAATCAGCTAGATTCTGTAAATTATATCCTAAATCGAAAATTCGTGGGATTCATTGGGCGGGGGGATTTGTTGGCTTTGGAATAATACAGCTACTCTCAATCATTAAGACTATACCGTCGGAAGGCTTGGATGATAATCCTTGAGAAAGATAAATGCTCTGGTGAACTCAATGCATAAGAAAGTCAAGGCTGTTACTGATGCGCAAGGGAGATGATGATAATTTTAATTTTAATTTTGGGGGGTATCGACATATCAGTTTCAATAACTCAGGAATTATCAGTCAAACTCACACAAGATTTCGGTTACTTGTTGTTTAAAGTTGAATTAAAATGTTTGATAACAATACTGGAAAACATATTGAAAATAAAAGTTTTAATTTTATTCAAAAGTTTATTATGCGTTTCTTTTTCCTTTCAGTATATTTTAAAAGGTACATCATTGGTATAAATGTAATTAAATATAAATTCTTAACACTTTAAAAAAAACGTTCCAGAATACAGTTTCAAAGTAAGTCATAGTATTTACTAAAATTAATATACTTAAGATTTGTCAGAGGAATCGAGTTCAACTCTGGGTTGGGGCAGAAGTTGATATACTTATAAAAGTGAATTTCTTTGTGCTTAATACTCCTTCACTAAGGGCAGATATATTAATTTAATTGATGTAAAATCTGCGTTATATATTATTTTATAAAGGAGATATCGAATTTCCCTGAGCAAATACACTGTTTATTGGCATGAAATAAAATTGGAAGTGACCTTACAAAACTTAAAATGATATCAATTGCATTTTACACTGTGTGTTATCGGACAATTGAGTTTACCTGTGTAATAGAATAACTAAAAAAAATAGGTGTAATATGATATAAAACATTTAGATCTATAATAAATGATTACAGAAATCACAAAAATGATTAACAAATTGTCTTACAGAATTATAAAAATATAGGAAAAATTTTGCCGATTCGATATTACGAGGGTTGATCCAAAAGTAATGTCACAACTTCGATAAAATCGCTGCTAGTTGACGTAAAACAATAAAATCATAAATGATGGAAGCAGCATTTACTTCAAATCATTCCTGAAAATTTCTATTCAATATGATTTATACTTTTCAAAATATCATCGAGTTATACACAACGTGCGATTATGTGGTCGCGTCACCTAAATAACGTCATATGACGGATATGTTTCCTCATACATTCAAACGTTTCCCTTTTCGTTTTACTAAAAAAAATACTTGAGATTCTTGAACACGTTCACTAATTTGACTTTCTTTTAAAATTCTTGGTACCCATCGTACACTCACTATTTTCATAATTAAGTCCCCTAGCTGTCAAAATTCTTTGAACAGTAGCATAAGGCAAACTTAAAATTTCACATGTCTCTCGAACCATCTGGATTTTTTGACAATGTCGGACACCATTGAATGTTTCCGTCCGACCTGCCATCTTTCGGTCTTCTTGTCCTCTGCTGATCAGTCAATGATCCATTACTCTTCCAAAACTACTGAAACCATCTAAAAAGAAGTATCTTATTTACATTATTTTCCTCTGTGAGTCTTATTAATCAAAGTAACTGTCTTAATTGACAATTTCTCCATTTTGAAGGAAAAAATGCATTACAGCTCGTCGCGGCGTTTTTTTCTTCCATTTCCACAATTCCTTTGTTCAATACATAAGAGTAAAATAACAGTGTTCATGATCAAAATTATAAATGGCGTCATTTAATCTTCTACTATGAAACGCCATCACTCCTTATAGCATAAAACTATGCATTTGTTATCATTACGTGATGTGAATATATTTTTACATTATGACATTTTTTTTATGAGGTGATGTAAAAATATCTTAACATCATGTCAATGCTGCATTACATGAAGTAAATATATTTTACCGTTATGTTAACACTTTATAACTTGAAGTCAGAAGTTCATTATGTAAAGTGAAAATATATTTACATTGGGTTAAAACTTTAATATTTACATTTCCAAATAATTTTCCTTAGATTCTTTGCAAAAAGGAAGACTGTTTATTTTCTCACGAACTACCATTGATGAGCATAAATATCTCCATTGTTACGTCATAAAACTGCACTTGACGTCAAAACTATGGTGCCAACTATTTGCATTAAAAAGGACAGTTGAACGGCATAAATTTTGTGGCAAATCATCTGAAAAAAAATGTAAATATAAGAAATGAATTTAATTTTTGAATATTCATGAAGTATATGAACTACAAAGCTTCACACCGGCATATAGCGCATAAGCACTTCATGAAGTACTGTAAATGTACAAGGGCTGTTCAATAAATAATGTCCTCGGTGCTCAGAAAGAGGCATAAGACGCTTTTCAATGATTTAGTCTTCATGATTTTACTTATCAATCTCTTTTAATTAAAACACATGTCCGTAACATTTTTTATCCAATTTCTGATTGTTTTTAGAACTCATTTTTGGATATGACCCTTAGTATACTGGAAAATGGCAGATCCAATGATTTCCTGGACTTGTTTCTTCCTTCTGAAAGGTGTTTTTTTCAAGTTTGGAAATAGAAACAAGTCAAAAGGTCAAAGATCTGGCGAATATTGTTAATGTGAAAAAAAAAAACATTAACTATCTGTTTATCTCGAAAACCCCTTTACTCTTCAGGGCATGCGGGTTTGGACGCTGTCATGAACAAAATTCAGTGTAGTGGATTCCTGATTCTGGGTCTTTCCTCTAATAAACCTTTCGATTTTTCTTGCAAAAAAATTGCTTCTAGACTCCTCCAGATGATAAACTGTCTCCCCATATACGAATTTGAACAACAATACCACTAATATTTAAGAAAATTGCATATAAATCTGTCTTTGTGCTCTTGCATACCTTTGCTCTTGTCAGACCTTCGCCGTTTTTATCAAGTACATCTTATGGTAAATTTTGTTTTGAGGGTTTTCAGCAATAGATTCATGTTTCAATATCCGTTAGAATATCAAACAAACGTGGATAACCACAATTACTGATATTTTAAAATAATTGTTAAGACTTTCGTACATGCTGTCGTTTTCAATCATTTTTCAAAATATAGGTAGTCCGAAAAATCTAACGTTTCCTGGCTTGTTTACGATTTTGATATTTTACATGCTAGGGAAACGTCTGAACCGGCGCCATTACGAAAACTGGGAAATCGCCGCCTCCAACTGGAGGCGGCATTCTCGAGATCATTTTAGATACTTGCAAACCGAATTAAATTTCAAAGTCACAAGTTATGAATAGTACAATACATTGAGTACTTACCAATATCGTTTCTATGGTTCAATTATAAAGTATACAATCAGATGAAAACATTTGATCAGATTGATGAGATTTGTTAACATTTCGTGCATTTAAATATTGTGCAGGTTCTGTAACGAAATATGGAGTGATATTTTCTTTTCATTAATATGGGTGAGTACTACAGGCATTGTGCTCCCGATAAATTCTGATTTTGGCATTTAGTTCGGTTCACAAGTATTTAAAATCAACTCCGGTTGAAGTGGGCGAAATTTCCAGTTTTCGTAATGGCACCGGTTCTGACGTTTTCCTGGCATGTAAAATACCAAAATCGTAAAAAAAAAGCCTGGAAAACGTCAGATATTTCGGACTAAAATATAGGGTGCCTTTGAGTACTAAACTTTTTTACCGTCAAACGTTTCTTAAAAACAGTGTAAACTACTCCCGATATGAGGTTTATCAAATTTGCATCTTAAATCCAATCATACATTTGTATCTTAAAGTCAATCATACATCATCAAATATTATTTGTTGAAATTTGGAGAACAGTACATAAGTTGTTATAATTTTTGTTGGCAAGGACGGTACCCATTTTTGATGCCCATTATATAATTTTTTATCATTGAAATCCACCTGCTCATTTGTCTATAAAACAGGTATTGGTTGATGTAAATGTCAGATATTTCAGTGAATATTTCTTTGGGATTTTTAATAAGTTTTACAGCAGCTTTATTGAAGCTTTTATTTTCACTCTAGTTTACTGATTCTTTACCATTCATTTATAATGCAGTGTCTCGAATAGCCCTTGTTTCCCAGCTTCTCACGATGAAACTTTGTGATGAAAAGTGGTCACATAAACTTATAAATTCATGAAAGATTCAATAATGAGAGAAAGTCAAGTTTAATATCATATGATATCTGCATTGTATGTCATATAGTTCAGGACATTATTTATTGAACAGCCCTCGTACCATATTTAGCGTGTACCATATTTGGCTGAAATTGATTTTCAACGAGTTAGCGTAGTTTTGATTCAGCGAATTTCTTAATGTTCTTATTCATGTTTGTATGTGCAAGATATTTAGCGTTGTATTTGAATTAGCTGAAGTTGCTTTCCGACAAAAACGCTAAAAAGAATACACAGCCAAATGTAATACGTTTACAGTATGCTGGCGTGAAACGTCGTAGTTCATAACCTCATGAATCTTCAAATATCAAATTCATTTTTTAATTAAGAAATAAATTTTTCTTTACGTCATTTCATTTCTTTAAAATACGTGAGGTCAAATTTTCACTACGTCAAGTAAATTTTGTTTTACATGTGTTCTATAACTAAACTTATCATTATGTGAAGTCAAAAGTCCATTCCTTTTTGGGAGTGAATATATTTCCATTATATCAAGGCTTTATCATGTGATATGAATGCATCTTTATTTTACACCGTGAGCATCATGATGTGAGATTAATACATCTTAACTTTATGTCAGTGCTTTATTAAATGGTGAAAAAAGTTTATAACATAATGTGAACATATCTTTGTATTACTGAGTACATCGACACTTTATTACATCTATATGTCAAAACTCCATTTCCGTGATGTGGATATATATTTACGTTATGTCAACTCTTTCTTATATGATTTAAAAATTTCTTAACATTGTGTTAACTCTTTATCATGTTGATTCCAGAAATTCATTACGTGATGTAAAAATATATGAACATTATTTCAAATCTGTATATCTAGTATATAATGAATGTTGAAGACCGTGTTTTCACGACTGGGAGGGGGGTCCTGATTGATTAGGACGAATAATGGGCATACAATATCAGCCCCCATCTTTTTCCAGTCTTAACTTTACTAAAGAAAATGTAATGTTCATTGAAAGTCCAGTCAACCCCCCCCCCCACACACACACTTTTTCTTGAAGTTTAGTCCACTAAGGGTAATGTAGTATATTTGAAAAGAAATAGGATTGATCGAAGTCGCCCCCCCCCCCCCCCCCCCCAATAAAAATAGGATTTTTGAGTTTGGACAATTTTTTTTTTGCTTGTCAATTTTTTTTTCTTGAAAAGAATTTTTTTCTGGCTGCCCCCCCCCCTTTCAAAAAAGTTTATACGTTACTGAAATTAGTCAAATTTTTTCCAACCATTCCAAGGCCAGAATTTTATTTTAAAAATCTACCAACCCCTCATTTAAATCAATTGACCATGCCTTTGGCTTAGGAAGCATGGAAATCGGAATCTGGAACATGATATGGTTGGAGACCAAGCTAGGGGTGAAAGCGAAGAAGCTCTCGGGCTTCAGGAGTTTTTTAGAAAAAAAAGTTTTCAACTTATTTCAGCTAACCTAATGTGAAACTAATGCAATGTACTAGACAGTAAAACCAATGTATTAATTTCATGTATATTTTGGTCACTAAAGATGGGACGGGGGGATTTCTAACCCCCTCCTCCCTTCAACCTACCAGTGCATGTGTGATGTACGATGTGTTTATACTTTTTGAAAAAATAGGGGGGTTAAAGACTAATAAAAATCTTAGGACAATGTTTTTAGAAAGATCAGGAGTTTCAAACTTTTATGAAAAAAAGTATCAAAATAAAATAAAATTGCTGCATGACACATAAAATTTGATTTACGATAATTATCAGATTAAACGCCATTACATTTCGACATTAAAAAACAATCGTCAATAAAGATTACACAGGAACATACTATAATCCTACATTTATAAGTTTGAACTTGATATTCAATTAAGGAATAATAAGGTCTTGTACATATAATTTAATATTAGGTGTGTTTTATTAAGATTATTTGCATGTGTAACTTGCATGTAATATTGGAAAGCACAAAATGAACATAAGGCATAACCCATTGAAGGAATATAATCTGTCTTATGATCGCTTAGCATAAATCATATTATGGTAATACTTTATCGAATAAATATTTTTTTGATTCACTCCACAGAATAAAGAGTTGAAATAGTCTAAGATATGCTGACAAGAGGCTTAGGATATTTGACACAATGTAGAATTACAATGGCATAACATAATAACGATTTGCCAAAAAGTAAGGGCAGAGATTCACATTATGAAATTGATTCATGTCGTCATGTAGCATATTGATAACATAATGTAGTAAAAAGATTGACCGCATGTGACAATTTTTTCACATCATGTAATGAAATTCTGACATTGCACTACAGCGACTTGATATGAATTAAGATAAATTCCCATCATATCATGAACTACTTAAACTGAATAGAAGAGAGTGCACTTAATGTAATACTGAGTACTATGTTGAAATTATATAAATATATTTTACATCACGTAAAAAAATCTTTTTACTAAATACCATAAAGAGCTGATATAATGCAATGGATGGTTGACACAAAATAATATTGAAGTTGTGAGTAACTGTCGTAAAATACGCAAAGTTAACGCAATGTAATAGCAGTGTGTGTAAATTTGATAAAGAGTCAACATAATGCAAAGGAAAGTTGACACAATGCAACAGTTGTATGAGTAAATGTCACAAAGTGTTGACATAAGGTAATGGAAGGTTGACGCAATGAAGGCAGTGACGGCGTTCCATATTCAACCAAAGACTAGAAAATGACGTTAGTATTGTCTTTAAAAAGGTCGATTTTGGCCGATTAGGTCCTTTTATTTCCATACTTTTTAATGTTATGGTCTTTTTAATTGTAAGAAAAATACACTTTAAAACGTGACGTCTAGCTGTGACGCGACGACATCCCCTTTGTTATAGGTTTTAAACATTTATAAAATAAAATAAATTTAACATTATTAAATGAAAATTTCAGTGTTAATTGGATTTATATACATGTATGTGCATCATTTGGTTTATTATATTTGATAATATGACGCCAAATATGAAAGATATGGACACTCTGACATAACTTTTGGATCAGCCCTCATGCAATGGTCAAAATGTTTTTTTCATATTTTTATAAAGCTAAACTATTTACAGCAAATATTAAATTAATTGATCAGGAGGCTATTATTATTCCTTAATAAGGTGAAAATATAAATGAAAATATTCATGAAGACAATTATCATCTGGCTTTCCAAACGATTTATATGATTTTTTTAATATATTTTTTCTTAGAAAATTATTCAGCAAGGAAACTGTTTTAAGACGCACTGATTGGTTGATGCAGATACTCTGACAGTATATAAAGCCTCATTCTCGACCATCTAGTCATCTGCAGTGTCCTAAATCAACATGGGAAAACTCTTGGTTATATTGACCGTTCTCTGCCTGGTGGCCATGACGACTGGTAAGTATACTATTAATTTTAATTCTTAAAATAAAACTAGACTCTTGTTGACATGGAAACAAAAATATTTTTTTGTTCTAGTAGGTTTCAATGGTACAGTATTCTAATATAATATATAAATATAAATACGAGGGGTTATCAAAAAGTTCGTGGACTGAGGCTATAAAATTAGTACTATGTAGTCTGTGCTTTCAAAATTTATATGTAATATAAAACAACAAAAAATAAAGAAATGTTGAAATTTTTAGCCTGATACGTTCATTATTTGCCAAATTATTATAATATGAAAACGACATTATATGATCACCCGGCGCTGTCGTCGTTTATTTTCATGACGTCCGAGAACGTCATTGTTTTTTCAATATCCGCTTCTTATACCTCATACACTTTTTGATGAGATTCCCTCCCCCCTTTTGACGTCATTTTCAATGCCTCATTTGTTTGGGCATTCCGTGAAAATTTACGATAAAAATTTCATAGAACTTCCAGAATGAAGTGAAATTTTCATATTTTATGGAACAATTGTGTCCCGACACATACCTGAATTAACGGGATTTTTGGATGTCAAATGATCATTTCAAAAGAGTTTTTCTCAGTTACACATGGGTCGCAAAAACGTCGTGTTCGAGGTTGCGCCGCCTGGACATACCATTGCTTACAAAAACATTACTAATTTATTAAAAAATAAAATTTATGATTTATGGTTTATTCTTTAGATAGAAAAGATGATGCTAACTAGATATTTTAAAATTCATTGATGTGCCTAAAGCAGTTTTAATTTTATGACGCTAGTCCACGAACTTTTTGATAACCCCTCGTAAAATATAGTGTTAAAAATAAATAGTGAATCCAATAAAATTTGATGTATATTGTTTTATTGGGATTCGCTGGAGAACCCAAAAATGTTCGAATCTGTATTAACACCTTGATTTATATATACAAGTGGTCAGTATGGAAAACAAGAAACAGCATCAGGTATGAAAATAAAAATATTACTACTTCAGTATTCTTGAAAGAATTTAAGAAAGAAATGAAATTAACCTTTCAACTCTTAAGAAATGATAAGAGCAACTTCAGTAGATATTTGAAATAAACATTATATATGCTAACAGACTTTGATTGACTGTTACCTGTTTTCCTCACTACAAGATTTGAATAAAAATATATATGATGGATTTTTTTCTTTGAACTTAATAAGCAATTTCTTTTTTCTAAGAAAAATTGTGAAAATCTATCTAAACTCCTATGAGTAATCATGCTCACAAAATTAGGGAGAAGAGATAATACTAATGAAAAAATATTCATGAACATAATTTAAGATAAATAAAATCATTCGTCTTCCGTTCTGAAGGGTAGACCCACTAAGCCATTTTTGGTGTTTTATGACTAGTTTTAATATTAACAATAATAAATATTTGATTTAATTCATAGATAAATAAAGAAATAAAGCGCTCATGATCATTACATAGGTGAAATCTACAAACTTCAGTAATTGTATAAAAGAGTTTAAATTAATTCTACAAACTTTTTAAAATTTAGCCCTCAGCCCTTTTATTGGATACGAAAAATGCGATTTTCAACGCAGATGCTATTACAACTCCCAGTGTTACGGCGGAGAATATTGCAAAATTATTGCCCGTTTCCCACATCCGATCGCCTTCTGCTGTTTAGGATGTGAGTATCTGTCCATGTCTCGTATGTAAAAATAACATGAAATATATATGATGCATTTTATTATATTCTTCAAATTGACTATCTTTACTTTTACTTTTTTAGTTTGTCAAACCTTTTTCAAATTCCCTTTGATCGCCTTTTCTGTTCACATAAATTAAGAGTTTTGACAATCAAAATCTTGAGTGGAATAGCAATATCAACTGAATTATGAAATACAATCTAATTTATTTTATTACAGATCGCCGCGCTAGAGGATACTATTAAAACAAGAAATACGCGAGCCAGATCACTTCATTGTTGACTAAACAAGGATATTTGACTTTTGATACTCAATGTTCAATTTATAATTGAAGCATTTGAATAAAACCTTTCATTTAAAGTCAACTGTCTCTATCAATTTTTATGTATACTTTACGAATATTGACTTTCAGATCGACAAGTTGAAATTATTAACAATGTCAAATTAAGTTACAGAAGGAAACATAAGTAAATGGAGACTTATTCAGTCCTTGATATGGTCTAACAATTTAATTTTTACCAAAAATGAACTCAACAAATATACAAGAAAGACACAAGGGGCCTAAATACTGGCATGATGCGAGGAATTGGTAATCATGCATTTTGACAATGTTCAATGTCCTATTTCTAAGAAAGTTTATAACTGATATTCATATATGGGAACTTTTCAGCGAACTTTACTAAAATCCCCTTACATATCTTTAGTTTATCCTCTGAAACAGATGAAGTCCTACTAAATACATTATATATGTACATTTATGTAAACACATAGTACATAGTTATAATTGTTTGGAAATATTATATACGCTGTGATAAAAAAATCAATTTTACTAAGAATAAATATGACGATCAAAAGACAGATTTAAAAAAAAAAAAACATTCGATCATCATCAACCTTGTAAATTTGAAACTTAAGGATCCAAGAATATAGTCCCGAGGACTGTTTTAGGACTGATTTCTTACAATATTGGAATGCTGTGAGTTTGTTTTCAAACTTGAATGGGACTGGGACGCACCGTTTTGGAACTCAAAAGTTCAGAAAGCGACTTTAGTGGTCGCAGCAATCCCCAGGACTGAGTTTCCTTTCTAATGCTTTTATTTTTCGTAGGTTTAAAAAATTGTGTCGAGAAATCCAAGACCCTTGCTTTGCAAGTTTCTTTGGACAGTTTTTCATATGCAGCAAAGGGAAAAAATAAAACAAGGATACTTTACAATTTTTAGACAGTAAAATACGCATGAGGAAAATGGATGTAAAACTGCACATACGGCACATCTTACAAATCAAATTCCACTTTTTTTATTGCGGTGCAGTGTAGTATTAAATAGAAAATATAAATGATTTTCATAATTACAGCAAATATTTTGGCAATTATAAAATATGGCAATGGATGGAGAAGAGAACTGTTTAAACAGAATAATTTATTTTTAGCATAAAAGTTATGCTAAAAATGTGCATATCTACTGCTGTGTGCAGAAACAATCAGAGTTAGATGTAAAACGCGACTAACTGTTTAAGTAAATGAAAAAGGTTTGCCATTCTCTCGTCTTTTAAAGTAATATACGCTATAACGTGCGCCATTTTAAAATACGACTGGAAATTTATATATTTTGTTTACCAATAAAAGTTACGAAAATGCTGTAAATTACACCATTTAAATAAAATTCGTTATAAAGTTATCAAATTATAATTATTTATTATCCTGCAAGGAGAATAATGTCTATTTTTAAGTAAATCCACCACGTGACGCCGTCGCTACTTTTAGATTGATAATCAAACACGGCGTCAAGAAAACGAGGTAAGCCCTTTGAGATACAACTCACTTTTGACATGGATGGCGTGTTACTATTAATATAACTTA